>NW_026884228.1:0-111029 GCF_032173495.1 Musca vetustissima
ACTCAAACTTTCTGCGGATTTTTATATCGAGCTTGGGCAATATTTCGCGATATTTGCACCGTCTTGATCGATTAGAGGTCAACAAATATTAGTAATATTCAGTACAGCCCTTCTAATTACTTGTCCTGATTCCCTTCACCGTGGGTTGTGTTGTGATGTTCGTCTTTTAATTGTGGCCTATAGAACGACTCGAAAAAACACAAAAAAGTAAGTTTTCGGTCCACTTCATCCCAATATTTTTATCTGATGATCACCGAAAATTAGAGGCGTTGTCCTTGGTAATAAGTGGAACATCATGGAAAATTTCAATATTTTTATCTGATGATCACCGAAAATTAGAGGCGTTGTCCTTGGCAATAAGGGGAACATCATGGAAAATTTCAAATCGATGTTTGGGCCATAATTTCGGTATCTGCAGCGACCAGAATACCGAACATAAAATTAAATATTTGGCCCATAGCATCCCCTAAATATTAACCGATCTTTACCAAAAACAATAAGGGTCTTCTTTGGGCTGAACCCATTCTACAAGCAAAATGTCGTGAAGATTGGTCCATAACTTTGGCCTTGTGTTTACTTTGTATCGTGTTTACAAATTATAATGGTCAGACGGACGGACACACATGTGTAGATCGACTCAGCTAGTCGAGATTTGACGGTATACTTAAAGAGTGTCTAGGACCAATATTTCGCTGCGTTAAAAAAAAAAATTTGGGCTGTACAAAGCTATAATACCCTGGCAACATAGGTGTGTAAAATCCAGGCTTTGTGTTGGTCCGTCCCTGAAAAGAATATTCTTAAAAAAACTTCGCCTTGTTTTGGTCGATTCTCTTTAGCAATGTAATCTCTCCTATTTTGCTGGGTACAGTTTTAATTCCATTCAAGGACTTCTCTAGAAAACCTGTAGTGTGTTGCTGCAGCAGTCTTGGAATTTTCTTTCTAGTATCGGAATATCGAAGAAATTTGTAAATTTTAATTTAGTTTCGTCGTTTTTGATTCATAGGTTCGAATTTATGACCTGTAAAAAAATCCTATCTCTCTTTCATATAACACAGATTAAAGAAACATAAAATAATTATTAACATTAATAATGATAAAGCTTGACGATATAAATTCATGTTCACCACAGCACATCTGTTCTGTTTCTGGGAATCTATATAAATTGAGAGAAAAATAATCCCTGGCAGTCCAACATTACAACGATGGTGATGATGATGGCGATGACGATGATGGCGTGACCCGTGATATGTTCCATATGTGTTATGATGTTCTTTTTAAATGGTTTTAATTGATGTAGTTGTCGTTGTTGTTTTTGTTGTTGCCATTGGTATAAGTTCAACAAATATCCTCGCATGTATGCCTGTATACAACATATTGTATTGTATAAAAGCTGATGATCCTGCCTCCTGATATAAAATATCACTGCTAGTGTATGTGTGGTTAGTTTGCTTTCTGGGTACGTTTTAATGAATATTGAGGATTAAAGGAATTTGTGGATTTTTATTGAATTATGTTTTCGGCGCCGATTTATACACCGAGAGAGATAGGGAGCGAACGAACGAATGAACGCTTCATAATAGCTGTGCTGTGAAGCAGCAACATCATTACCGCCGTTGGCTACCATGGACCATATACAAAAAAAGGATGGACAGACGGCCACTATTACATTTAGTGGCGGCAATAAATAGCAACAATGCAAGTCCTTGCTACAATCAATGATAATTCTTCTTCTTCTGCTGTGGTGCTGGTGGTGGTGTAGTGAATGATAATGGTGTTGTTGTTGTTATTTCGGCGAATGATGATGATGTGGATGAAAGCTATCGCTTCGTTGATGATGACGATGATGGCGGCAAAGGCGGTGATGCTCGGTGGCGGTGATGATGGTGGTGGTCGCGATGATGGTTGTGAGTTGTGGCGTTGCTAGTGGTCATCAGGATGCTTTGGTTTTTTCGGTTGTGCAACATTAAGTATTTGCTTGCTATTGTTGTTGTTTCCCTTGTTGTTGATATTATTGCTGGCGATGTTATTGTTACTGAACGGTATGGCATTGCCAGGGCAACATGGACATCTGTTCATGGACGTTCATTCAATTGGCACAATTGGCGAGAACGATGATTTATTAAGTCATTAGCAAGCTAAAACACACACACACATACATATATACACTAGCTCACATACGTACTCGGATACCAAACGTCAGCAACAACAGCAGCATTATCATCATCAACGCCGTCAGCACCATCATCATCCACAACAACAACAAATTATCACCATTGTCAAGAGTGGGCGTTTTGTATTTGTAAAAACCGCAAGGTTTGCTTGTTGTAGCTGATGTTATTGTTGTTGTTTGCTACAACTACTGTCGGTTGTTAATGCAGCCGTTGAACAACTTGTAATTCTTATTGATTCGCTTGATTGTTGGATATTCGAATGTGAATGCAAGTGTCAGGAGCAACAACAATAACAACAACAATCAAAGTTGTTGCAGCTTTAGTGGTTGTACTTATTAATTCAGCTTCTGCATTTTCTGATTGCAACTGCCGTGATCCTTGTTGTTGTTGTTGCTGCTGGTATTATGCATTTCCTTGTTATTATTATTGTAGCGGTTGTAGTTGTTGTAGTTATTTACACACAACGAACGAACCACTCAATTCAACCAAATCCTTGCAAAATATTTAACAAAGGCGTAACATACAAAAACAACAACAACAACGATATTTGCCATTTCATAAACTTTAACTCACCATCAATGCCGGACAACGCCTTTAATAGCGGAGGTAACACAAAAAAACAAGGTCTAAAGGGACATCCACGAAAAAAGGACGTTTTTTTTTTTAAATATTTTTTCAACAAACTATATAGGCGTGGATTTTTTAAAAAATATTTTTTTCCAGGTAGATATAAGGCGTGGATTTTTTAAAAAATATTTTTCAACAAAATATATAGGCGTGGATTTTTTAAAAAATATTTTTCAACAAAATATATAGGCGTGGATTTTTTAAAAAATATTTTTCAACAAAATATATAGGCGTGGATTTTTTAAAAAATATTTTTCAACAAAATATATAGGCGTGGATTTTTTAAAAAATATTTTTCAACAAAATATATAGGCGTGGATTTTTTAAAAAATATTTTTCAAAATATAAACAAAATATATAGGCGTGGATTTTTTAAAAAATATTTTTCAACAAAATATATAGGCGTGGATTTTTTAAAAAATATTTTTCAACAAAATATATAGGCGTGGATTTTTTAAAAAATATTTTTCAACAAAATATATAGGCGTGGATTTTTTAAAAATATTTTTCAACTTTTATCATTGGCGTGGATTTTTTAAAAATATTTTTCAACAAAATATATAGGCGTGGATTTTTTAAAAAATATTTTTCAACAAAATATATAGGCGTGGATTTTTTAAAAAATATTTTTCAACAAAATATATAGGCGTGGATTTTTTAAAAAATATTTTTCAAAATATATAGGCGTGGATTTTTTAAAAAATATTTTTCAAGGACCAAATATATAGGCGTGGATTTTTTAAAAAATATTTTTCAACAAAATATATAGGCGTGGATTTTTTAAAAAATATTTTTCAACAAAATATATAGGCGTGGATTTTTTAAAAAATATTTTTCAACAAAATATATAGGCGTGGGCCAAAATATATAGGCGTGGATTTTTTAAAAAATATTTTTCAACAAAATATATAGGCGTGGATTTTTTAAAAAATATTTTTCAACAAAATATATAGGCGTGGATTTTTTAAAAAATATTTTTCAACAAAATATATAGGCGTGGATTTTTAAAAAAATATTTTTGGAAGACCAAATATATAGGCGTGGATTTTTTAAAGAATATTTTTCAAGGGCCACAATATATAGGCGTGGATTTTTTAAAAAATTTTTTTCAAGGGCCACAATATAAGGCTTGGATTTTTTAAAGAATATTTTTTCAAGGGCCACAATATAAGGCGTGGATTTTTTAAAGAATATTTTTTCAAGGGCCACAATATAAGGCGTGGATTTTTTAAAGAATATTTTTTCAAGGGCCACAATATAAGGCGTGGATTTTTTAAAGAATATTTTTTCAAGGGCCACAATATAAGGCGTGGATTTTTTAAAGAATATTTTTTCAAGGGCCACAATATAAGGCGTGGATTTTTTAAAGAATATTTTTTCAAGGGCCACAATATAAGGCGTGGATTTTTTAAAGAATATTTTTTCAAGGGCCACAATATAAGGCGTGGATTTTTTAAAGAATATTTTTTCAAGGGCCACAATATAAGGCGTGGATTTTTTAAAGAATATTTTTTCAAGGGCCACAATATAAGGCGTGGATTTTTTAAAGAATATTTTTTCAAGGGCCACAATATAAGGCGTGGATTTTTTAAAGAATATTTTTTCAAGGGCCACAATATAAGGCGTGGATTTTTTAAAGAATATTTTTTCAAGGGCCACAATATAAGGCGTGGATTTTTTAAAGAATATTTTTTCAAGGGCCACAATATAAGGCGTGGATTTTTTAAAGAATATTTTTTCAAGGGCCACAATATAAGGCGTGGATTTTTTAAAGAATATTTTTTCAAGGGCCACAATATAAGGCGTGGATTTTTTAAAGAATATTTTTTCAAGGGCCACAATATAAGGCGTGGATTTTTTAAAGAATATTTTTTCAAGGGCCACAATATAAGGCGTGGATTTTTTAAAGAATATTTTTTCAAGGGCCACAATATAAGGCGTGGATTTTTTAAAGAATATTTTTTCAAGGGCCACAATATAAGGCGTGGATTTTTTAAAGAATATTTTTTCAAGGGCCACAATATAAGGCGTGGATTTTTTAAAGAATATTTTTTCAAGGGCCACAATATAAATTTTTTATTTTTTCAAGGGCCACAATATAAGGCGTGGATTTTTTAAAGAATATTTTTTCAAGGGCCACAATATAAGGCGTGGATTTTTTAAAGAATATTTTTTCAAGGGCCACAATATAAGGCGTGGATTTTTTAAAGAATATTTTTTCAAGGGCCACAATATAAGGCGTGGATTTTTTAAAGAATATTTTTTCAAGGGCCACAATATAAGGCGTGGATTTTTTAAAGAATATTTTTTCAAGGGCCACAATATAAGGCGTGGAGTTTTTAAAGAATATTTTTTCAAGGGCCACAATATAAGGCGTGGAGTTTTTAAAGAATATTTTTTCAAGGGCCACAATATAAGGCGTGGAGTTTTTAAAGAATATTTTTTCAAGGGCCACAATATAAGGCGTGGAGTTTTTAAAGAATATTTTTTCAAGGGCCACAATATAAGGCGTGGAGTTTTTAAAGAATATTTTTTCAAGGGCCACAATATAAGGCGTGGAGTTTTTAAAGAATATTTTTTCAAGGGCCACAATATAAGGCGTGGAGTTTTTAAAGAATATTTTTTCAAGGGCCACAAAAAAATCCACGCCTTATATCTGGCCCTTGAAAAATATTCTTTAAAAATCCACGCCTTATAGAATTTTTTAGAGAATATTTTTCAAGGGCCAGATATAAGGCGTGGATTTTTTAAAGAATATTTTTTCAATGACCACATATAAGGCGTGGATTTTTAAGGAATATATTTTCGAGGGGCATATATAAGGTGTGGATTTTTAAGGAATATTTTTTCGAGGGGCATATATAAGGCGTGGATTTTTAAGGAATATTTTTTCGAGGGGCATATATAAGGCGTGGATTTTTAAGGAATATTTTTTCGAGGGGCATATTTAAGGCGTGGATTTTTAAGGAATATTTTTTCGAGGGGCGTGGATTTTTTAAAAAATATTATTAGAACAAAATTGGAATTCTTGTCACACCAAATGATTGAAAATCGAACTTCAGATTTAAGAATGCCATTAACACAGCATTGAGTAGAAATAAAGTAAATCCTGATATCGCCATCGACCATAGAAGGTTGTTTATTTCCTTTTAGTGGTTTAAAAACGCCTGTGGTGTGTTCAGTGTATTTTCATAATAATGAGTCGGTGGATATGTGGATAGCGTTGATATCTTACACATCATATACATACACACCCACATATATGTGCAATATTTGCTGCTTATGCGGATCCTTATGGACCTAGGTCAATGTGTATATACCTATGTCCGAGTGTTTGTATGTGTGTGTGTGGTAGCATTACCATGTACTATATCCTTTTTATTTATGTTTTAATATCCTTTATGAAGAGATGACAACTGCATATGTTGATTGTAGTAGTTATTATAGTTTTATGTATGTATGTGTGTGAATGCGTGTTGCTGTTGTTGGCCACTGCTCTGCGATACCGAACACTTGTAACAAAATTAATAAACAATGCCGCCCGAAATTGATGTTGGTGTTGTTGTTGCTTTCTGTTTGTCTACTGCCAAATGACAGTTGTTTTCAATTTTTCACTTGAGGTTTGAACTACTCTCAGGTCCGCAAAACCAAAAGGATCATCATAGTTTTTTTCCTTTCTGAGTGCCCACTCTTTACCCTGGCATTAATGCGACAAATTAACTCAAAAGCCTATTTTTTTTTGTTGCTGATGTTGTTGCCAACTGGTCTATGGTTGTTAACCTCTTGTTTTCGTTATATCAATAAAATGGGATTTTGTTGTTGTTGCTGCCGCTATGTGTGTGTGTGTATGTGTTTGCAGTTCGGTGGTTGTTTGTATTGAAGATTTAAAATTTATTAATTAAAGTAAGTAAAAATGTGTAAAAAAGGGGATTTTTGTTTGTCGTGTTTTTTCATTAATAAATGTGTACGCATTATATATGTTGCGTTTTATTGTTGTTGTTCTTGTTGTTTTTGTTGTCATTGAAGGGTATTAATGGATATATGTATTGGGTGGCCAAACGAGATCCGAGACAACGGCAGTTAATTTTAATTATTGACAGTTTATTGTTGGGATTTATTAAAGACAAGCTGACTCCGGTTTTAACAATATCCGCTCGTTAGTTATTTATAATTATTGGTTATAATTTGGTTTAAGAGAGTATTCGAAGGGCTTAAAATATGCATAAATAAATACAAATAAACTATAAACATGGAATTAATAAATTGTATATAAAACTACTTAAGGGGACCCCCCCCATTCTCGGGGTCAAATTTTTTTTCGATTTAATTCGAATCTACACTAATTCAAGAATGTCCCTACAAAATTTCAAGTGAAAATCTCAAGAACTCTTGAAGTTATAGCCGATTTATTGTGTCAGCATCAAGTGACGGCTAAAGGGCTTCTCAAACTTTAAACGCGTTTTTCTCTTTTGCGAATGGCGGGCACGATAACTCAAAAACTAATAACCCAATCGACTTCAAATTTTTACACGTTTCTCTGTGAGTGTATAGCTATCGTATGAACTAGGATAAAGCCAATCGGTGAAGATCTTCCTTATTTTTTAACTTTGTTTTTGGTCAAAAATCGGCGATTTTCCAAAAATATTTTTTCAAAGGTCCGCCATTTTGTTAATTTTATATCGAAGTCAATAATCCTAGTTCATACGAGAGCCAGACATGTACTCTTTCGAACACCGTTGGAATTTTCGGATTCCGATGTTTCTGTGCGGAGTTATCATGCCCGCCATCAAAAATAAGGACTTTTCTTTAATCACAAAAAACAACAACAAGGCAACAACAAAATTTTTTTGTAAATTATTTTTCTTCCTTTTTAAATCTTCAATTATATATGTGCAAAGTTACAAACCTTAACAAGCATTGGTATTCATTTACCAGCCCATTTAAAATCGTAAAAATAAAAAATCGAGAATGGGGGGGGGGTTCCCTTAATTAGTTTCTGAATCGCCACTTTTGTTCTATAAAAAAATGAAAATGTGTCGCCAAAATTTTTCCATTAAAAATTTAGTGGCCTTTGGTTTTCCAGGTTTTTTCTAAAGATAAAGTTTAGGAGTTCTTAGGTCATCTGGTCAAATTTTTTGATACCCTTGGGTCTCCGTTTTTTTTTTTTTCTATAGAAAATTGTGAGACCCTTGGATTTCCAGCTTTTTTCTATAGAAAATATATCGAGAACTTTGGGTCGCCAATTTTTTTCGATAGAAAAAATTCGTGAACCTTGGGTCGTTAGGTTTTTTCCTATAGAAAAAATTCGAGACCCTGGTATAGCCAGTTTTATTCTATAGAATAATGTTTGATATTCTTGGGTCGCCACATTTTTATACCCTTCACCACACTGTGGTTTGTAACAGGCAAAAATAATCGAGATAGACCCATGGTTCCTTTTGAGAATATGCATAGAATCACTTTCTAAGTCGATTTATGCATGTCCGTCCATCCGTCTGTCTGTCTGTCCATGTTAAATTGTAAACAAAGTACAGGACGCATTTATGATCCGAATTGGATGAAATTTGGCACAGCCCATTTGTTTGGCCCAGGTACCTTATTGAAATTGGGAAAAATCGGTTCCGATTTAGATATAGCTCCCATATATATTTTCGTCCAATTTAAGGTAAATGGTGCACCAAAGTCCCTATATATCTTTCGATTTGCACGAAATTTGGCACAGCGTAATGAATGAGGTCACGAATAATGTGTGCAAAGTTTCGCGAAAATCGGTTCAGATTTAGATATAGCTCCCATACATATCTTCGTCCGATTTAAGGTAAATGGTGCACCAAAGTCCCTACATATCTTTCGATTTGCACGAAATTTGACGCAGCGTAATGAATTAGGTCTAGAATGATGTGTGTCAAGTTTCCTGAAAATCGGTTCAGATTTGGATATAGCTCCCATATATATTTTCGTCCGATTTAAGGTAAATGGTGTACCAAAGTCCCTACATATCTTTCGATTTGCACGAAATTTGGCATAGCGGAACTAGAACTATGTGTTAAATTTTGTGAAAATCGGTTCAGATTTAGATATAGCTTCCATATATATTTTCGTCCGATTTTATGTAAATAGTGCACCAAAGTCCCTTTATATGCTTCCATTTGCATAATGTTTGGCTTAGCGTACTAAATAGAATCGGTTCTGATTTAAATATAGCTCCCACATATACATTATTTTTCTAACAACGCGGCGTACCGAATAGCGTGTATCAATTTTGCTATAAATCGTTTTCCATAAATTTTCCCCATGTTACGCAGACGGCTCTAAATCTGCTCGAATGAAATTAAAGTGAGGATAGGTTGGAGAAAGAGGGAACATAGACATTCAATTGTAAGGTTACATATGTACAATATACCCAAAGTGGTGAAGGGTATCATATAGTCGGCCCAGTCCGACTTTACTACTTTCCTTACTGGTTTCTATAGAAAAAATTCGAGACCCTTGGGTCGCCAGCTTTTTTCTATAGAAAAAAAATCTAGACCCTTGGGTCGGCAGCTTTTTTGGGGTCGCCAGAATTTTTCTACAGAAATAAATTCGAGACCCTTGGGTAGCCAGCTTTTTTCTATAGAAAAAATTTCGATAACCTTGGGTCGCATGGTTTTTTCTATAGAAAAAATTTCGAGACCCTTGGGTCGCCAGGTTTTTTGCAGGTTTCTTTCCTATAGAAAAAATTCGATACCTGGGTCGTTAAGTATTTTCCTGTAGAAAAAAAATTGAGACCCTTGGATAGTCAGTTTGAGATTCTTGGGTCGCCACATTATTTCTATAGGAAAAATTAGAGCACCTTGGATCGTCATTTTTTTTTTACAAAAAATCGTGACCCTAGGTTTTTTCTAAGAACAAATTTGAGATCCTTGGGTCGCCAGCTTTTTTCTACAGGAAAAAATTGAGATCCTTGGTTCGCCAGCTTTTTTCTATAGAAAAAATTCGAGACCCTTGAACAGCCAGTTTTTTTATAGGATGAAATTTGAGACCAACTTATTTTTATACAAAAATCGAGAATCCTGGGTCGCCGGTTTTTTATGGAAAAAATTGGTGATTCTTAGGTCGCCTATTTTTTTTTCTATAAAATATTTTAAGGTATTTAGATCGCCAGCATTTTTCTATAGAAACAAATTCAAGATCCTTGGGTCGTCATCTTTTTTCTATAGGAAAAATTCGAGACCCAGCCTATCTTTGTGTCGTCTTTTTCCGATTCGGTTTCGATTTTTCCAGTCTGAATTTTTTTGGTATATAATTTTATTTCTTATTTATTTCTATAGAAAAAAAATCGACCCTTGAATAGTCAGTTTTTTTTCTATAGGACGAACTTCTTTTTATACAAAAATCGAGAATCCTGGGTCGCCGATTTTTTATGGAAAAATTGGTGATTTTTAGGTCACTTGATTTTTTCAATAAAAATTTTAAGGTCCTTAGTTCGCCAGCATTTTTCTACAGAAAAACATGAGATCCTTGGGTCGTCAGCTTTTTTCTACAGGAAAAAATCGAGGCCCAGTTTTTTTGGATCGTCTTTTTCCGATTCGGTTTCGATTTTGTCACTCTGACTTTTTTGGTATATAATTTTATTTCTTAAATCATTACAACACACAAACACCCACCAACAAATCTTCTGATGACCATTAACTTGATGAACCCACCCACTATATACCCTCGATTCAACTCGACACTTTATTAAGAGCATTACTGAAAGTAAAGCCACAGTAGTGTTAAAAAGTAAGTCACTTCATTTTGTTGCTGTCGTTGTTTGGCCAGTAACGAACGCCAACACATACACACACAGTGACCAAACAAACACACACGCAAGTACCCATGCTTCAGATCCATATAATAGTACGGGTAGTATCAGCGTCTTGTAAAGTGTGAGTTTGGTCTGGCGGGAGGTGGCCTTGTTTCTAAACTGCTTACTTAGGCCATAGTATCATCTGTTGGCCATCACAATCCTTCTCCGAATTTCCAAGGTATATACCAAGGTATATAAAGTTTTTGACTACCTCGAAGCTGTAGTTCTCAAGTTCCACAGTTGGTCCGAGTCTACTGGACGTCTTGCGCGTTGATACCATCAGCTTGGTCTTCTCTCCGTTTACTGCCAGACCCACTTTGGCAGATTCCTTCTCACTTTGTTCAAAGGTGGCTGTTTCCGCTCGCAATGTTCGACCCATTATATCGATGTCATCGGCGTAGGTGAGTAATATGTGTTGTTTGGTGTACAGAATACCAGTTCTGTTCTCGTATAACCTTTTCCAGCCGGATGTTAAAAAGGTCACACGACAAACTGTCACCCTTTCTGAATCCTCGTTCGGTATTGAAGGGCTCCGATAGGTCCTTTCCTACTTTAATTGCTGATCTTGTGCCACTTAAAGTTATCCTGCATAGCCGTATTAATTTTGCAGGAATGCCGAACGTAGGCATGGCTTTAAACACCTCTGCACGGATAGGGCTTTCGAATGCAGCTTTATAGTCGACAAATAGGTGGTATGTGTCGATGTGTTTTTCGTGGCTCTTTTGCAGGATTTGGCGCAGAGTGAATATCTGGTCAATGGTGGATTTGCCAGGTCTGAAGCCGCATTGGTATGGTCCAATGATGTCATTGACCATTGGCTTCAATCGTTCACACAGCACACTGGATAGCACTTTATATGCGATGGGAAGGAGTTGGCACATCGTCTTGTCTCCTTTTTTGTCTTGTCTCCTTTTTTGTGCACGGGACACAGGATGCTGAGGTTCCAATCAGTG
The DNA here is from genome assembly GCF_032173495.1 of Musca vetustissima. Taxonomy (NCBI): domain Eukaryota; kingdom Metazoa; phylum Arthropoda; class Insecta; order Diptera; family Muscidae; genus Musca; species Musca vetustissima. The sequence continues at coordinate 11,580 of NW_026884228.1, forward strand.
GGCATGCATTCATCTAGCCAAATTATACTAACTAGCTGGTGCATGCTCCTGATCAGCATCTGGTCACAAGTCTTGAATAGGTCGGCTGGTAACCCATCGGCTCCTGCTGCTTTGTTGTTCTTGAACCGATTAATTGCTGTTATGACCTCATCTTGGCTATACCATCATCTCTTATTGGTTCTGGGGTATCTTCTTCAACGCCACTATTTGATACCAGAAGCTTTCCAAAATGCTCCTTCCAGATCTTCAACACGCTGTCTGTATCTGTCACCAGGTTTCCTTCTTCATCTCTACAGGAGGATGTGCCTTCGGTTTGGTGTTGTACTCGTTGGTAAAATTTCCGGACTTCATTCTGACTCCTGTACATCTCGATTTGCTCACGCTCACGTTTTTCTTGTTCTTTCTTCTTTTTTCTGAAAACACGTTTCACCTCTCTCCTTTTTTCCCGATAATTCTCCATCACGTTACGTGTTGCTACTGTCTGCAGGGTTGCCCTATACGCTGCGTTTTTCTCATCAGTAGCATTACGACACTCCTGATCTTACCATGGGTTTCTTGGTGGTGGTTTTTGGTACCCAAGTGTTGCTTTTGTTGCAGTTTGTAGGGAGTGGGAAATCCTTGCCATTGTGGCTCTATACTGTTATCGGGACAAGAAGTGCTTTCTTCAAGCAGATGGGTAAGTTGTGCGGAGTAGGCCTCGGCTACCTGTTGTGTTTGCAGCTTTTCGACGTCGAGTTTCATTGTTGTGTTAGATCGAACCTTTGCTGCTACATTAAGACGGGTTCGTACCTTGGTTGTCCGAATCGATATTCGCTCCTCGGATCGATCGGACGTCTAAACCACTGGATGAATGCCTTCCGTCTATCACAACATGATCAAATTTTATTTCTTGTTGTTTGATCAGGAGAGTTCCAGGTGGCCTTGTGTATATCGAGATGCTTGAATCTGGTGCTGCTAACTAACTTATATCTGTTAAAAAATATTTTAAAAAAAATCCACGTCTTTATCTTTTTTCGAGACCTTATTATGGTTATATTCTTCTATATATATTCGAACCCCTTGGTTTAATATTTTTTAAAGAGACATATTCTAGACCCAAGACGAGATCGTTGTAAATGTCCCCAATAATCCATTGAATCCATGGTGTTTGTTTGAATAATCGCCTTACGACATATTATTGTAATTGTCGAACTTATCGAAATCGTCGTCGTCATCATCAAAGCCATTAACAGATGTATACAAGCAACGTCATCATAATAACGAGAACGAATCAAACCACTACATAGCCAATCCTAGGTAGATGAGAAGAGCGAGCCATTCGAGGAAATGCATTTGGCCAGTTGAACGTTTTCCCGTTTCTTTTTTCTTTCTCTTTTCCTACTTATATATCTCCCATCAATGGCTGCAAAATTCCTAGGCCAGGATGTGTGGAATGTACATTTGTAGTTTTATTTTTTACTTCCATGTTGTATTCTTTTGTTTAAAAAAAACTTCTCTGTGCATAAAAAGTCAACAAGAATGTTGTGAAAAATGCATTAACACATCATCATCATCATCCTTTTGCAAACCGAACCGATCAAGTGAATTGGGGTCGTTCGTTCTATATATGTATATACATAAGTATTTGTCTGGGTTGAGTGTGTGTGTGTGGGCGGATGTACGTGAGAATGTTGGCCAACAAAAGGAATATGTGAAAACAATAACAACGTCAATAACCAAACCGAAAAAACGGCCATGTTAACGAGAGCAACAACTATTGAATGTATTGATGTATGTATATATGTATATGTATCAATACAATCAATATCTGTTGTTGGCCGATATATGTCTGAGTGCGTGCAAATGCGTAGATGCAACTCTGAGCCGTATGGCAACAATGTCCCACGCTGCCACTATGACATCATAAAAAAAGATGAAGGAATAAATAAAACGAATCTTAACATCTGTTTCGCTTTATTTCGCATGCAAATGCATACTCATACATGTTTGCCAGAAGTTATGGTTAATGCCCGGGGTTTTTTTGTTCGGCATAAACTTCCTGTGTTGGCAACTTCCGGTGGCAATGGTAACGGTGATGGCAATGATTGTAGTGGTGGTGGTACATTGAACAATTGCATTTAAAACCAACAGAGGCATTTAAGGTTTCCTCGTTCTTGTTTTTTTTTTGCTATCCCGTAACGAGGTGCATAATGTTGGGTTTGGAGATATGGGAAATTTGTGAGATCGAAGGAGACTATATAATATGTACCAAAAATTAACAATTGTGATCCAACATTTAGGGAAGCCACCATATGTCAAAGATTTTGATATTTTGGGACATTGGGCACATATTTCAACCAAATTGGGTGCAATATTATATTTTGGATTCTCATTGAGTTGAACATTTCCCGTTCCAAGAAATTATCAATAGTTACCGAGTAGACCTTGTAAAATGTTACCCTTCTATTATTCCATATTTATGGGGATTGAGTACGAATTTTTTCTAATTTGATTTTTCAGGTTTTCGTGGGGTGTCAAATATTCCTACGAAAAAATTTCAATATAGGTTCTCCTTTTGGTATAAAATCCAAATAAGGGTCCCGCTCCATATTCGGTTTTATAAATATTTAAACCGGACTTTCTCATCCATTGGGTATCGGATTGCTGAACATATCGCATTCCTGATGAATAAAAAAACTTCCTTCCAGAACTTATACAATATGGGGTGATGTTTTAAAGAAGCCTCCATTTTTTTCAGATCATGAACAATTTACTAATACGAAATACCTTCCTTCGAAGGCTATTTTAGATAGCCTGATTTCTTAAGTATCAACTTGCGTTTAAAGTAACAAAATCGTTTGACTCAGACCTGAGATATTTAGCATTAATTGAAGTTACCCAATAATTAATAACACTTATACGCAACATAGTACGTAATGAAAATAATTGTTTGAAGGTCTTTCAGATGCGTAGATTTTTTTAACAAATATTTTTTGGAGTCATAATCGAAGCACGCATTTTTCAAAAATATTTTTAGCCGAACTAACAGGACTTGCAATTTGTAAAAAATTTGTTATTTCAAAATAGGACTTCCTTATAATTTTCCCCAGGTGGCCATTTTATCCCTTGCAGAAATGTATAGCCTACAACATCGTTTGACTTAGTCTGTAGATATTTAGTATACCTTAAAATATATCCATCCCAAAATGGCAAGTGCTCAGAGAATAAACCACTCGTCGCTCCAAATAGATCGCTAACCCATATGATGGCGGAAGAAATAGATTTTGTAGAACATGATCTCCGCATGTAATTTTTAAGTGGGAAGTATATTTTCAAGTGAATATACCTACAGGTCGATTAACGGAAAAACGTTGTAGATCATCAGAAGTCAAGTCGATTTCCGATGAAAGGCGAAGGACATTTGAACTTCTGTATTGTCAAATAATTAATTAGGAAGAAAGGAGTATCGATTTTCTGTCTCATTTAGCGGTGCTGAGGTGACGGATTCGAAGTATGTATATTTTTAAGTGAATATACCTGCAGGTCCATTAACGGAAAAACTTTGTAGAACATCAGAAGTCAAGTCGTTCCGGAGGAAGGGCCGAGGACGTTTGAACTTCTGTAGTGTCAAATAATTAATTTAGGAAGAAAAGGACTATCGGTTTTCGGTCTCATTTAGCGGTGCTGAGGTGACAGATTCGAAGATATGCGCCAAGTGTTTTAACTGGCAATGCATAGAGATGAGAACGAAGGTATCTAATACAAGTTCTTCAGACCGTCCATAATTTTACGTTAGGGGATTTTTCAAGGCGCATGGTCTGAATGGAAACACTATGACGATGTTGAAATAGCTGTGTGAATCGGGTAGAACCTCAATTCAAGGTCCTCAATTTGTCTTTAATTCCCAAAGCCTGGAACTTGAGAAGGGTGGTTCCGCTGTCAGCAAAGGTTAATCTTACAGGTCGATTTTTTAATATTCTAATAACGTTGAGGCTTTGCTACTTCATAGCATTAAAGAATTCTACCCAGTACCTAATCCACTAATCAATCAACTTAAATTATTCGCCGAAGGAACTACCTTTCAGCAAAGTTTGAAACGTTGGACAATATGTGTGGGCACCAGTCGTACATAGAATTCTGAAACAATAATTCAAACAGAAAATTCCCAAAAGCTGGACCTTTGAGCAGACCTCTTCACCTCTGCTTTTTTTGGTATCCTACGAATATCTTATGTTATAGAGACTATAACGTAAGCGGATGATTGTCATCTGGGTCAAAAATGGATCCGAGGAAAATGAAAATATCTGCCGCGAAGTCATAGGCTGAAATGCAGTTATTTTCGATTGGCTGATCCATAATCTTAGGAATAGGAACAATATTCTATAGCGTAACTCTGATAGACCACGTATATGCGAAAAGGAAGACCCTTTTGCTACGAAGTCCACGACAACACACAAGGGCTGCGGAGAATCAGCTACCTTTGAATTTGCTGGCGATGGGCCTATTATTCTTATTCTGACCACTAATTACCCCAAAGTTCTAGGGGACACATAGAATAGCCCTTTTGCTACGAAGTCCACAATAACACACACGGACAGCGGAGAAGCAGCTACCCTTAAATTTGCTGGCTATGGGTCCATGATTCTTTTTCTGATCACTAATAACCCCAAAAGTTCTAGATGCCACATTTAATAGACATTATAAGTCCACCACTCACGCAATACCTATCTGGTCATGCGCAAGAATATCCTTTTGCTATGAAGTTCACGACAACACACACGGTCAGCGGAGAAGAATCTACCTTCAAATTTGCTGGCGATGGGTCCATGATTCTTATTCTGACCACTGACCACTTATTCTGACCCCACGCAATAGCTAGAAGGAGCAAGAAGACTCTTTTGCTACGAAGTCCACGACAACACACGCGTGGGAAGCGGAGAAGGGTTCATGATTCTTATTCTAGGGGTCACATTTAATAACCTTTATAAGTCCACCACCCACGCAATAGCTATCTGCGATAAGTCCTAAAGTAAGAACTACATTTTGAAGTCACTAGCCTGCCAGATGAAATAAAATAACCTTCTTGACAACCTATAAAGTGTAGGGAAGCGCCTAAAGTGTGGTCCTTCATCGCAAGTACTGCAAAATATAAAAACACTCAATTATGCCGATTTGAGGACTATGGATGTATCCTGATGTCCCGATGTATGATCTCTGGAGGTCAGAAGGTAGAAAAGAAGAGCTTTGAGATCAACAGGCTTATCAAGATGAATTGCATTGTATTCAAACGGATAACGCTGTGAAATAATTCAAGAATTCCGTGTGAATCGAATCCACGGAGAACACAATGATAACAACAGAAGAGCAATACTTACCGAGGCAAGCCAGAGTGATTCGGACCAACTAATATCATGATGATGTAGCCGCCTCAATATGAATTCGGATCGAATTAATGGAGCACTTTCGTCCGACATTTGATAATGGTCCACATTTCACATTACAACTCTTTCATTATAAACAAACCCTATACAGGTTGCCGCATTTTTGAACCTGGAGTTATTTGTAGAACTGGTCCTACAACACGTTTTCCAAAATGTCTACTCCACCCCATGTCTCGAAATGTTCCAATAGCCTTAAACGTTCTGTTTTCCCACTACCTTTTGCAGTGCTCTCTTTTTCCCTTTTATTTGACATTATTGTGTTTTTCCTTGTCGTTTTTTTCTCCAATTCATTTTCTTTGATTTTTCGGTTACTTTTCGTGGCAAAATTAAAATGCAAGCAAACAATGGACAGCCGAGGAGGCTGTGAGGCCTTTTTGGCCAGCCGAGGACTATTAACAACATGGTGAATGAGCATGCAGCGTATGCATGTTGACGATATGATGAGACCGCTGGAGTACCAAGTGCCGACCGCTGTGGCTGGTTACCACCGATGATGATGAAACAAGCTGTTGTTATCCTCCATGTAAATGGCCATCTTAATATGCACTTGTCGCCACCATTGCTATTGTTGACGCTGTTGTCATCCTCAGTTTCGACGACGTCGTCATCATCACCACCACGATGATCGGCATTTATGTTGCACTTATTTTTGTTACGAATCCAGATTTTTTCGGTGGACATTGCTTTTTTATATTTGTTTTCATATTTGCGAGAGTAGTGTGTGTGTGTTGGCGTTCTTTTCGTTTTATTCTCTTCATACATTCAACAACGTCATTCATTTGTGCCACATTGTATTTTGTTATCCTTGTTCGTATTGCATCGTCATCATCATCCATCATCGTGCATATGGACTTGGAAATGAGCTGGCAAAATGTTTTCAAGACACACTCCCCACCATTCTTCGCTCATCTGTTCCCCGGTGCATTGTTTTGGTGTTTTAAGATTTTTGTTTTCGCTGTGGCTGGCCACTTTTTATGCGTTGTGGTGGTGGTCTGTGTCCGTTCGTCCGCGTTCGTGTTCGTGTTGTTTTTTAAGAGATTGTTTTTTGAGGACATTTTTTCGGTTGTTTCTTCTTGGCCATTAATATCCATGGTGTTGGCCTTTAACGGCCGGCCAGACATGGGGCTTGTTTGTCACTTTGGTTCGTGTGGTTTCACTGCTGAGGTGGTGGGGCCAGTGTTGATATGGCTTTTGCATCGGCAATTTTTGTTACATGAAAATAATCGGGGGTACATGCGCCGCCACACTGCGTTCTGCGTTGCAATTTGGACATGAACATTTTGTGGCCACAATTGTAATGCGATAAACAATCAAAAGCTGCAGAGGGGCACACACCAGGGCAATAAGGAAGGAAAAAACAAAAATAAGAAATTTTTTAAACCATTTAGTGTTAAACGGACTAACCAATTATAACGTGTTGGGGAGAGGATATAAACGTTAATGGGGACAGATTGGATGATGAATGTAGTCTACAATGATGTTGGGTTTTTTAAGGAATTATGGGAAATGAAAAATTGGGAAAGATGGGCAAGAATGTCAAGAAGGAGGTTCATTCGGTAAAAAGTTAACTTTGGTTAGCATATTGGTTTGGTAGCTAACTAAAAGCAATTATAATTTTAGAAGAAAGTTGAAAAAAACAGTAAACTTTGTAAGGGGTCTAATTTTAAAACATTAACCTATGTTGAAAAATTTTTGGAAATGACTGTTTCATTCACCACCCTGGTGAATGAAACGGTCATTTCCGATATACCAAATATGGCCACTTAAGAATACAGAAAATGGGACGGGGCTCTTTTATGGAGGCAATGTAAAAACAACAGCTAATTTCGAAAATTTTACAAAAAAATATATTTTTGCTCTCCAATACTCCGTATTGCTAGCTTATAGCAATCGTAATATAGAACATTTAGGCTATATGAAAATTGGAACCTATATAGATAAATGGGAAAATGCGGCAAAAATGTATAAAATACTGGTAATGGGAGGATACCTTATATGGGGGCTATGTCAAAACATGGACATTCATTGACATATATGACAGCTTTCAAGAACACCTTATACCAAATAACACAGCCACATCGGTGGGAAATGGAGGCTATCTAAAAACATCAGCTGGTTTCGAAAATTTTATAAAAATATATGTTTTTGCTCTCCAATACCCCATATTGCTAACATACAGCAACCGTAATATAGAACCTTTAGGTGTGGCTATATGAAAATTGGAACCTATATAGATAGATGGGAAAATGCGTGGAAAACGTATAAAATACTGGTAATTGGACGATACCTTATATTGGGTCTATGTCAAAACATGGGCCTTCATTGACATATATGTCAGTCTTCAAGAACACTTTATACCAAATTACACAGCCACATCGGTGGGAAAATACTGCCGAAAAAGACTGCCAATATGGATAATTAAAGTAGGAAGATTTGAGATTTGACCCGCAGAAGAACCCGAAGAATCATATAAGAGCTACTCCGGTTGAAAAACGTGTTAAAAATAAGGCTGAAGGCTGACCGGAAAATAGGGGCAATATTATTTTTGGTAGGGAGATGTTCTACTCAATGATAATCCTTAAGGTGGAAATATTAGGTTGGGGGAAAAAATCCATTATTTTTTCGGCAGATTTTTTTGACAGATTTCTCGTAAAGTATCGATCAAACAATTTCAGACTTATGCTCGTTGGAAGGGTGACATTTCACAGTAAAAAATATTTTTGTTTAGGCATTCAGTTGTGAGTTTTAGGGTGTTAAAAATGGAAGTTAACAAAGAGAAATTGCGGTACATTTTCTTTGACAAGCGGCTAAAATTGTGAATGGTGTTTATGGTTCCGATATTGTAACAGCCAATTATGTGCAATTTTAGTTACGTAGATTCCGTTCAGGAATTTTTGATGTTAAAGCGCCTCCCACAGGTACACCGGTCGTCGAAAATATCGATAAAATCTGAGAAATGATAGAAATTGACCGGCATGTTATCAGTCGTAACATTGCCCAGGAGCTAAAAATCGACCATAAAACTCTTTTAAACCATTTACAATTGACCAGAAACGGCCAGAATTGGCCACACACATCTACAGTGACTTGCCAGAAACTTCGGGGGCTTGGTTTGGAAGTTTTAATGCATCCGCCATACAGTCCGGACTTGACACCAAGCGATTATCATATTTTTCTTGAATTACAAAATTTCGTTAATGATAAAAAATTTGTATTTAGGGAGGTTTCTGAAAATCGACTACTAGAGTTTTTGAAGTGTGTGGAGGGGGAATGCCGTCCCACCTCCCCCATAAAATGGTACAAATTTTGCTGAACCTAATATTTAACCAAACTTGTATAATATTTGAAGGTGTGTCCTATCGCTTCCCTTCTTCTATTACCATATACATTGGATAAAATAAAAAATTAAGTTCGTATGTATTGAACGAAATTCGGAACAACTCTGGTTTAGTAAAAACGATCAGATTTTTCTGAAATTTTTCCAGAGGTAGGTATTTTTACCCTAATTATGGGGATATCTTTTTTTTGTGGGTATGATTTTAAAGGTTATAAAAATACCTTTCCATTGAGCATAATTGGAATCATGGAACATTTCAAGGAGATAGCGGTAAAAAACTGGGGTGTGGTAATGGTTTTTAAAAAATATCTGAATACGTAATTACCTCTAAATATTTAAGTGTAACTCCCACTCCATATATACGACAATATAATGGTATCAATTTGAAGGTCAAATTTGCCCTTTTCCAAAATTGTGGGATATGTGGCTGTTGTGGATCAAATATATACTAGAGAACCAGAAAAAATGACAAAAATTAAGTATTTGGTCCATTTCATCCCCTAAACATGAACATATCATTACCAAAAACAATAGGGGTCTTCATTGGGAAGAACCTATCCTATCTTCAAAATTTCGTGAAGAGTGGTCCACGATCCTGTATCGTGTTTACAAATTATAATGGACAGACGGACCAACATCGGCTAGTCGAGAGAAACTCCGAAATTACAACATTTCGCGGCGTTACAAACTTTTGGGGCTGCACAAAGATAAATAGGTTGACAACATGTTGTCCAGGGTAAAACCCTTTGGTACAACGATATATCCAAATTCAGCCACCACCAATCCAAATATCATATTTCTTCCAATATGCTGTAGACCGGTTCGCCTTATCAATACAAATCCTTCCTTTTGAACCTTTATACATCATGTTGAAGTTATTTCTTCTATAGAAACAGGTATACAAAAACATGTATCGATGTTAGAAAAATATTTCCTCAAGAAACTAGAAATGGCGTTAGTTATGTTCGAAACATAATATTATCGATTTCTAGAGATTAAGGACCTAGAATCTCATGAGTTTTTTTCACATTTAATTTTTTCTATTACATTTAATTTGATAATAACCTTTAATAGCCGCAAACAAAAATATAAATATTTTTTTTCGTGTACCTACACACCAACAACAACACACACTGAAAATTTCAAGCTTCTAGCTTCAGCCGTTTCGTCTGGGCTAAGCTCTTTTTTTATACATTCCTTGTATAAAGTGTATCATGTATTGTGTGAACTTGGTAGACCTTATTATTTTTTCTAAACATAGATTCAGTACAGATATAGGCTTTATAGACCCATCATCCCCCGTATTTTCCCTACCAACTGACAAACATTTTATTTTTTTAAAGAGATCCTCTACCTCCACAATCCAAAATAACATAAAAAGAGTCATGATAAATGTATATTATACAGGTCATAGGCTGATGATATATTTCTGTGAGCAACACCGACTAATGAAGTTAAAAAATTAGATCTTCTCCGATGGGGGTTGTGTAATAATAAAACAAATAAAGAGACGTTTTGAATGCCTAATGTCATATAATTTAAAGTACTAATTTCAACATTAAGAACTTGTGTCATCACTCTCATTATATAATCCCTAATACACTTTAAGCTCAAACATATTTTCACATTTTTATTAACCTTACAACGAAAAAACAAAATGAAATGAAATCAATAAAACAATATTTGGTTGATTTTTTAACTCTAAAATTGAGTTTACATACATACACACGCACACACAGATGCAACTGGGAAAATTAGCATGTTGGTGGTAAAAAGTCAAGAACAACAAGAAGATATCATTTACAAAAAACACACACAAAGCGACAAACTTATATTTTTTGCCACAAAAAGTAAAAAATAAGATTTTGCTATGTTTACAATTATTATACACAAACACATTTCTACATACATACATAGCCATATACATAGATTTTGGATTATAAATTGTTTATTGCAATTTTGTGATATATGTATGTTTGTTTGTGTACTAAAAAACAAACATCAAAAAAATTATTTGTGGAAAAATCAAAAATAAACATTGCATCTACACAAACATATGCACCAATGCATGTACTCGTACATGCAAGGCAATTACAACAGCAACAGCAGCAACAACAAAAACCATCTATGACAACAACATCAACTTATGGCCTACCAATATTATTCCACACAACTTCAATACCACAAAACGTGGTTAGTTTTTGGTAATAACCGAAAATCTGCATTTGCCACAAAACAGGAGTAAAAAACACAAACAACAGGAGCAGAAGAAGGAAGGACTACAAGAATTATTTGACTAGCCTACTACTACTGCTAACGATATTGACAAAAAAATGAAAGTGCAAACTGTAAAAAGTCTTTTGGTACCAAGTAAACAATGAAGAAAATATTTATATTTCTATATACAGAAAACAATGAAGACAACATTAAGACATACAAACGTCCAGGATGTTATTAGGACGTACAATTTTATATTTAATATCTTATATCAAAAATAAATTTGGACCGTTATTATTAATGCATCATGTGGCAGGTATTTTTTCTATAGGAACAGGTATACAAAAACATGTATCGATGTTAAAAAATATTTCCTTAACAAACTGGAACTTGTATTAATTATGTCCGAAACATACGAATATCGATTTCTCGTCATTTGGCCGGGCCGAATTTTCTATAACCTCCACCATATGCTGTCCATTCAAAACTCCTTAAATCGGTCGGGATCTTTATACGGGAATTATGCTATTGCATTAAGTGGTAGTAGGTTATTCATGGTAGTATGTTATGAAGAAACATATAAAATTGATTGGGAGTACCATATATGAAGTCTAACCGAAAACTAGAGGCAATATTATTTTTGGTTCACAGATTTTCTACTCAATGAGAATATAAAATTGCATTCAATTAGATCGAAACAAGTGTCCAACCTCCCCCCATGCACTTAAATCCTTTCTTTAGAACCTTTTATAATCATGTATAGAGCATTTTTTCTATAGGAACAGGTATACAAAAACATGTATCGATGTTAAAAATAATTTCCTTAAAATACTGGAAAGTACTGATTATAAACCACTGAGCGGAGCAGTATAGTCGAACGGGGCCGACCATACGATACCCTACGCAACTACCACGGAACTAAATTTTTCTGCGTTTATTTTTTCCGAGCCTGGGCAATATTTCGTGATATTTGCACCCTCTTGCCCGATTAGAGGTAAACAGCACCTCTTCCTCACACTGACATATTTTCCGAATATTACGAGTATTCAGTACAGCTATTGTCCAGATTCTCTTCATCGTGGGTTGTGTTGTGATGTTCGGCTTTTATTTGTTGAAAAAAGTTTTCAGTCCACTTCATTCCAAAATTATTATCTGATCATCACCGAAAATTATAGGTATTGTCCTTCACCATACCTGGAACATCATGGAACATTTCAAAGCGATCAGCGCTATAGTTCCGCTCTCTAGAGTGATAATGGGTTACTAACTAATATACGAATACGGAGATACCTGGAGATATTTAGGTGTAACTCCCACATCCGAGCACATACATCAATATAATTGGTCTTAATTTAAAGGTCAACCTTGGATATAATATCGGGTCTATGTCCTTCAGTGATAAATATATATGCTATAGAATACAAATTTTGTCATTTTTCACACAAAAGTCAGGGTCCATTTGACCCGCTTAATATTGACCGATCTTTATCAAAACAGGCATGCTTATTCTTTGGCCCGATCCCCTTCTCCATGCAAAATTTCACGAAGTTCGGGTCATTATTGCGGCAACTGGAGCGACCAGAAAAACCGAAAAAGATTTAGTATTTGGTCCATTTCATCCCTTAATTATTAACCGATTTTTCCCCAAAAGCAATAGGGGTCTTCTTTGGCCAGAACCCATCCTACATGCAAAATTTCGTGAAGATTGGTCCATAACTGTGGCCTGTATCGTGTTTACAAATTATAATGGACAGACGGACGGACACACATGTCTAGATCGACTCAGCTAGTCGAGATATGACGATCGGTATACTTAAAGGTGGGTCTAGGACCAATATTTCGCGGGGTTATAAACTTTTGGGGCTGCACAAAGCTATAATACCCTGACAACATAGTTGTGTAGGGTATAAAAGGTATTAATTATAATCATTATAAAAAAGTGAAAAAAATGATAAAAATATCGAATATTTGGTGTATATGGGGTTATATGGAGGCTATAACAAAACGTGAAGAATATTTGGGAGTAGTAACAAATTTTTAAATCAACATAGAATTTTATTCTGATTTAGGTTATATGCACAAAAATTATGGAGTCTCAGGTGAATATTTTGAAGTGTTTCAAACTCGATTATAAATTTTTTTTATGACAAATATTCGCATATAACCATTTTTGTTTTTTGGGCGATCGCAATGATTCTGCATCTGTCCCGTCAAAATTAAAATTAAGGGGACCCCATCCCCCATTCTCGACTTCAAAACAATTTAATTTTGTATTTTGATTTAAGTCGAATCTACACTAATTGAAGATATAGCCGATTTATTGTGTGAAGTGATGGCTAGAGGGATTCTCAAACTTTTTTTCTCCAAACAGCTTTTTTGCGAATAGCGGGCACGATAACTCAAAAAATAATAATCAGATCGATTTCAAATTTGGGGACGTTTTTCCGTGAGTGTATAGCTATCGTATGAACTAGGATAAATCCAATCGGTCAAGTTCTTCCTTATTTTTCCCTTAAGGCAAATTTTTACAACGGTTAGAACTTCCAAAAGTCAGCTCTACTGTGCATTGCGCTCACTTTGCTCAGGGTCGGCTTAGCTATATTGAACGTTTAATACCTATGGTTGCTGTGTAGGGCATGACATAAAGAATTTGTCTATGTCGATCCTATGTAAGTTATCACATATGACAACTTTGTGTGGCCCCAAGATTTTGTATAACCACCGTGATATCTCGGTCCGCTTCTGACCAAGGACCAGCAACCCTAAAGTGCTTGGTAATGATCTATTAATATGTATGGAATGAAATGGACCAATGTATAATTTTTGTCGGTTTTTCTGATCGCTCTAGAGGCCACACTTTTCATAACAATCGGTCAATATTTATCGGGTCAAATGGGCCCAAACCTTTCTGTGAAAATGAAAAATCTACCATTCTATGGAGTATATATTTACTCTTGAAGAACATAGAGCGGAGAAATTTGACAGTATATCCAAGACGAGTGGTTGGTTTTTAAATTGATAGCAATTATATGGCTGTATGTAATCAGATAGTGGAGTTATACATAAATATTTACATGGATCTACCTATTCGGATATTGTTTACTATTAACATTACCATATTGGTTGGCGTAAATGCCACACTGATCATTTTGAAATTTTACACGAAATTTCGGTTATGGTCAAGAATAACGTCTATAATTTTCGGTGATGATCAGATGCTATTTAGGGTATAAAATCAAACGAAAGCATTATTTTTGATTTTAAATTGGTCTAGAGCCACAATTATAAACCGAACATCATGAGTTTAATACGGAGAAGGGAATCTGGTCAACTAATTAAAATGATAATGACCAATGTATATCTAGCGGGTCAAATTAACCCAGATTTGTATGTGAAAAAAAAACAAAATTTAAATTTTATGGAATATTTACCCCATATAATTCACTCCGAGCAAAATTCGTTAAATATGCTTGTGTAAGACAGAGGAGCTGTTGATAAATGTATACTACAGATGTCATAGGCTGAGTGTACATATATGCCGCTAACACCAACTGATTTATGGGTACCCACCCTATTCACGGTGTCAAAAAATTTCCCTAAAAAATTTCACGTGAAAATCTCAAGAACTCTTGAAGGTATAGCCGATATATTGTGCCAGTATTAAGTGACGACAAGAGTGATTCTCCAACTTTAAACGCATTTTTCTCGAAGCAGTGTTTTTACGAATGGCGGACACGAAAACTCCAAAATAGGCGAATTTCTAATTTTTTTTTAAAGGTCCGCAATTTTGTTTATTTTTGAGCGAAGTCAATAATCCTATTTCATACGAGAGCCAGATATGTACTCTTTTATATATATATATATATTTCCGAATTCCGATGTTCTTCAATGGAACAGGAGATTATACACATGCCCGCCATCAAAAATAAGGGCTTTTAATGTTTAAAAAATCGGGAATGGGGGAAGTCCCCTTAAGTTATATATGTTTTTATTATTATTATTTTTTTCGACCAAGTTTTTAGACCTCATCTCCAATGGAACACCAGATTATTTACACATTTCCAAATGTTTACCCTACACCACACTGTGGCACAGGGCAGTAGTTACATTTGGAAAATGCATACCAAACTTCCACGTTTTTTTGTCCATGTAAAACTATAACGTATCGTGAAATTGGAACTTCCTTGTATATGACAAATTTTGTTGAAATCAATTCTGAATTAGGTATATATTTCATCATATAATATAAATATTGACATCAAAATAAGGATTTCCTTCGATAAAAATTGAATTTCATTTAATAAATTCATTACAGCCTATTGTTGTCCTTTAAGATTTTTGTAATAAAATATAATGTTTTTCTGTAAGTTATAAGAAAATTTGAAATATGTTCATATTCTACAATGAACAAGGTTTATTACATTCCTATACGAACATATATACATATGTAACACATATGCCTATATATCGTATATACACTCAAAAACTTGTGGGATTTTGTTGTTTACTTAAACGTGGCTGCCCACACTACACCACTCGGCTTCACTCACTCACTCACCCAGCCATCATTCATAATCCAGAAGAGTTGAAATAATTTTACACAATTTTATGGTAGGCCACAGGACATACAACACAAACACGTAGAAACGGCAGTCATGCATATTGGCTTGCAGGGACGGCTTGCTGGAGCTAATATTTCTTGCCTGCAATAATAAAAATGCATTTCTCAAACATATGCGGACAATGAGAATGCATTCTCATTATTGCAGGCGAAGACTATTCCTTAACACTAACACACTTATGAAATTAACACTAAGAGATTTCCATGCTCTATGTGTGAGAGATAGTGAGAGAAAGAGAGCAAAAGAAATTTTCTGCACACAACCAAAAAATGTGTGAAATCCTTGCATTCATTTGTAGGAAAACAAAACGAAAGGGTTGAAATACTGAATTATGTTAATATGTTCCGGTTTGTGTGTGAGTGGTCTCCCCAGAGAATAAATGAGTTTTATTACTTAACTGAGAGCATATGTAATTTATTTTACACCTCCCCCTCCTCCTTCTAACTTCTATTTTGATTTGAATATTTTTCTGCTAATCATTAATTTTATGCTATTTGGAGATAAATAGAAATGAACATGCTCCCATAGGCGCATCACATACACATACGAAAACAACAACAACTAATTAAACAGTAGCTGTAGGAACAACCACTACAGTGGCAACATTATTATTAACAGGACTATAACAGTAACAGAAATACATTGTTTTTCATTAAAGGATTGAAGATCATAAACAATTAGTTTGAAACACACACTCGTAATGTTCCTCCATACGACCCCCCTCCTCACATACACTTACATATGTATTGGTGCGTACAACAAGTAGCAGCCATTCATTTGGAGCATTTCAACCAACCAAACAGCAGCCATCAACTTTGCAGAAACAACAAAAGAAAAATCCTAACAACAACTTCTCTTTTTTTTCTTTTTGCTCTGCCTGGAGATTTAACACTTGCGCTCTTCTCTTTGCTCACAAAACATGCCAGAACATCTCTAAGCATTAACGTTGCCATTTGTTGTGTTTTGTTCTGGGGATACTCTCTGCACAAAGTGTGTGTGTGTATATACGCGTTTCTGTGTGTCTGTGTGGTGGGGCATGTTGATGATGATGATACTTCACTACTGGTTGGTTGGTTAGCTCGCTGGCTAACTTTGGGGCTACAAATGCAAACAACACAGAAAGACCAACAGCAACAACAACAACAACACCAATTGCAGCAATATAAACAGACACAAATGTTGCCACTGTGTATGTGTCTGTGGGGAGTTCATCTGTGTGTATGTGTGTGTGTGAGGTTGGGGCTGCCAGACACAACGGCCTGAGAAATAAAAATCAACACAAAATTTCCACACATCATCACTGACTGACGCAACAACTGAACGCATACGCAACGTAAAACGTACCCTTTCTCGCATTTTACAAGTGCAACAAAATTAAAAAAAAGAAACAACGCGAACAGCAAACCAAAACATTTGCGGATTTTTTGTGTGTGTTTTGGTTTTTTGTTGTTTTGTGTCATACCAACGGTTCTCGTGCATCCGCAAAGACGTCGTTGTCGGTCAAAGTTTGTTTTTTTTTTCGAAAAAAAAAAATTAAATAAAATCATATAACGAAAAAAATCGGAAAAATCTCCACTAAGTGGTATTGTGTGTAGAAACCCCACCCGATATATTTTTTGTATCAACAAATAACAACAGCACGAGCGGCGGTATTGAAAAACCCAATATGTGTGGCCACATTTTAGTGGTTTTTAAGTCATAACAGACATAAAACAAACGGAAAGGCGCGAACAAATTTTTTAAATCTTTGGAACGTCTATTGCAAGGCAGATATCAACAATCCAGCTAACCTCCAAACCCAGCACTGCGGTTTAATAATAAGCAGCAAATAAATACAAATTTTTGGAAAATATTGCCGGTAAAGAAATTATTATTCTCAAGTGTATAAATAACAACATTTTAAAATAAGAAAACAATGTTACGAACTTCATTATTGTAATTAAGCAAACTTAAAATTCAAAATATTAAAAACTATATAGTGAAAATGTTTGCACATAAAAAAACTGGGATGAAATTTCATATCATATCGACCTGTAGGATGAAATATTATGATCACAAAAAAAAAAGACTAAAATCATCTAATCCATCTACAAAAAATCCCGATTAAAACATTCATACCCACAATAAGCCGCGCATTCCAAATCATATTAATATTTTATTAAAAATATAATTTTACTAATAAAATGTACAGACAAAGTCGAAATCAGTCACATAGTTAACATTTATTTATTACAACCATAGATCATACTGTATGACTATTAAGGTTCCGACAGGGCACGATATTAAGGGGCTATGTCAAAATGTGAATATATGTTTTAAAAAGTTTCCGAAAAATCGAAAATATCGCAAAAACAGAATCTATTTCAGAAAGGGAAAATATTCTCTATTCATGTGCTTAAAATTTTTAAGCTCGTTGTCCAATTTATGGACCCTTCTTAGCATATAACAAGTCAACAGAGTGTAAAGACCGGGGCGATCATTGATGGACACAAACTTTTAACATAACTAATAAAATATATATTATTTGATAAAACAGGCCGAATTTTCAAAATACAGACCGAAATTTTTTGTTATAGCGATCACATATCCTGGTCCCGGAGTTTTAAGACATATCTCTATCTCTTTCTATATATAAATAAATTACGTGTATGTTCGTGATCGATAAACACAAAAACTACTTCACCGATTTTGACATAACTTTATGTACATACCCTATAAGGCGTGAGGAGTGTTTCTGTGTATTTTAAATTTCGCCCGACAGATGGCGCAATATTTCACTTCAATAATCGTCATTTGAACAATAACTGTTATGTCGATTTAGTGCACCTTTTATTTTTCTTTGAAGTATAAATCTGCCAAGACTTTGCCAAATGGACTTTGAAAAGTGATGCAGCTTAAATATTGCCAAAAGGAACCTAAAACCTACCAGTTTCTAACTGAATATATATGTTTTCTGCTAAAACCTTGCTTGTGCCTTACCTTGGATATAACGAACTTCTTTTATAAAAAATAATTGGCTTGGTCCACACTAGTTCGCAATAACCGCACTTTACTGTACTTAAATCGGTTCTTCCAGTAGAAAACGAAATACTAAACTACAGCCATTCAGGTTAGGCCAGGACATTGAACAAGCGGAAGAAGACGGGTGGCGGTTAAAAACTATGTCACAAAATCTCAAAATATCAAATTATTGATTTTTTTTAACCAATGATAATACCAAATTTAAAATTACATTAATTTGATGGAAAAATGTGTTAATGTTTTTCAAAATACCGAAATTTGGGAGGTACATTTTAAATTGCTACTCAATTAAAACTCAAAATACAAATTCAAATTTAAACAGCAAATTTAGTTGAAAATCGTGGATCGATATATTCCATTTGCATTACCAACCATTCTAGATGTACTCACAATGTCTGTGCAAAATCTCCGAGCTCTATTTATATTAATTTTATAATAACCCGCCAAACACTACTTAAGTTGCGGAAAATAAATACATTATTTTATATGAATTATAGGACTTTATTTAAAATGCTTCGGAATGCCCGATTTCAGCCAAACATGCACCGTTTTGTTATATGATTTGTTGTCATTTTAAAGGTAACTTCATAATGACTCTCTCATTGAAGTCCTGCTCTCTTTGTGCAAAAAAAAAAAAAAAACTCTAGTGGTGGTCTTTAACAATCCTCACTAAATACCAATTTTTTTATCATTAAAGGAATTTTGCAATGCAAGAAAAGGATGATAAACGTCTGGACTGTATGGCGGATGTATTAAAACTTCCCAAACAAGCTCACGAAGTTTCTGGCGAGTCACTGTAGATGTGTGTGTATCCTAACGTTGTCTTGGTGGAACACGACACTTCTCCTGTTGGCCAATTCTGGCCATTTCTGATCAATATTAAATGGTTTAAAACAGTTTTATGGTCGATTTTTAGCTCCTGGGCGATGTTACGACTGCTAACATGCCGGTCAACTTCGAACATTTCTCCAATTTTATCGACATTTTCGACAACAAGCCTACCTATGCGAGGTGCATTTTTAACATCAAAAATTTCTGAACGGAATCTACGAAACGAAAATTGCACATAATCGGCTGTTACAGTATCGGAACCATAAACACCATTCAAAAGTTTAGCCACTTAGCTTGCCTTTGTCAAAGAAAAACTGTAAACTGTTCCGAATTTTATCTTTGTCCTCTTCCATTTTTAACACCCTACACCTCACAACTGAATGCACGAAACAAAAAACAGCAAACCAATTTTTTTTACTACGAGATGTCACCCTTCCGGGGAGGATAAATTTGAAATTGTTTGATCGATACTTTACGAGAAATGGATTTATTTTTCCCGAACCTAATATATCGCGAATTCAACAGACGGATAGACAGTTGAATAAATCGACATAGATTTTTTTGTTAAAGCATAAATATACTTTATGGGATCTCCGACGATCATTTCTAGGTGTTGACCACGAACACATTGCAAATAAAAATGTACGTGTGGGTTGCAGAATTCGTAATTATGCCACATGTTGACATCTTCCAGCTCAAATCATTGTTTTCTACCTAAGTGTCTTGTAAATTTAATTTGTCTACCGTTTGTAACAGCTTGAAATATTTGTCGAAGGCCCCAACATATTTGGAAAATATCTTCAATAAGGGTCCATATAAAAGTCCCGATTAATTATACCATACACATCTATGTTGTAAGGATTATAGATTTGTGTGGTCCAAAGAGTTTGTAATGTCGAGAAATATTTGTATACCGATCGTCATATCTCTCCATAATTATTAGTAAACACGATAGATGGCACAATTATGGGTCAATCTTCACAATTGCATGTAGGAGCGGTTCTGGCTAATGAAGACCCCTACTGGTTTTCGTAAAGATCGATTAATATTTAGGGGATGCATATTTTTGTCTCTTTTTCTGGGCGCTCTAGAGGCCACAATTATGATCTGAAAATTTACACAGAAAAAGGAGTCTGACCATAGAATAAGCATGACTGTCTTTATGAAGTTCGGTCAATATTTAGCCAGACAAATGGATCCAGATTTTTGTGTGAAAAATGACAAAATTTTTATTCCATGGCGTATATATTTACTCCTGAAGAACATAGACCCGAGAATTTGGTATTATTCCCAAAAGGAGTTGTTGACCCTTAAATTGATACCAATATGTAACATGAACAGTTGACCTCTAATCGATTTTTGGTGTTTAGAAATTTAGAAATTCTTGGTTTTGGTGTTTCGTTGTATTTTTTAAACATTTTAAATTTCCAAAGCGATATGGGCATTTGGAGGCATTTTCTGGACTATTTACAATGACATGGAGTCCATATAGATGTCCCGACTAAGTTTAGGTAGTTTTAATGCACATGGTTACGGGCAGTAATTTTTAATTTCCATACAAATAATTAGATGATATAATAGCTCTGGCTCTGGCTGCCTCGCTGGTTCTGAGATTTAGAGCTGGTTTGTCTGGTGTTTCGTAATGTTATAACCTCAAAAAACAAAACAAGTTTTGTCAATGACATAGGCGACAATTTCGTTGGATTTGGCTCGTCTTCGAAAAGCCACAGGTCGATTGCTGTCGGTCATAGAACTGTAATTAACTCCTCTAAAATGTTAGCCTACAGGCAAATTCTCACTGCCCTGTTTCCTAGTAAGCGTAAGACTCGTCCCTCAACTGATATTTAGCATTAGAATAACAAAGCATCGTATTTGCTGAAATCCGACTAAAATTTTTATATATTTTTCTGCTGTTGTTCCATACAAATAATTAGATGATATAATAGCTCTGGCTACCTCGCTGTTTTTGAGATTTAGAACTGGTTCGTCTGGTGTTTCGTAATGACATAACCTCAAAAAACAGAACAAGTTTTGTCAATGAAATAGGCGACAATTTCATTGGATTTGGCTCATCTTCGAAAAGCCACAGGTCGATTGCAGTCGATCATAGAAATTAACTCCTCTAAATTGTTAGCCAACAGGCAAATTCTCACTGCCCTTTTTCCCAGTAAGGCCATGACTCGTCCCTCACATGATATTTAGCATTAGAAAAAAAGGCAAAGCATTTCCTGAAATCCGTCTAAAGGCTCGACGACTATAGGGTTAAAAAAATTTCTTTGCATCATCCAACGGGTAGAAATCCTTTTTACGGTCTGGTGTTCATGCAATAACGAATGTCTGCTTATAGAAGAAATGATCACGGATGTCTCTATCTCAGGGTAAATCAAATAACGATCCTGCATTAATAATTCACGTTCGACATTAATGTTATATCACAACGGTTGATTTTGGACGACCATCGTCTTTGAGCCACAACACATGTTCGTACGTCGTCAAACCGTACAAGGTTTTGCCATATTACTAGCCTTTTTATTAGATATTTATTGCCGAACGAATTTCCTTTGATTGTGAAGCAAGTTTCCTAACTTTCTTTAATTTCATATTTTAAAGGGAATCCTTTAATTTTAACAATTACTACAAATTTAACATCATTTTAAAGCAACACTATCGAAAGTAAGCCAATTAAAAGCAGACCACCAAACCCAAAATGAATCGTCAAACATTTTTGGCTACAGCAAGACAAAATACAACAACAACACACACACAAATATCCTAAATCTAACATCCTTCCTGCCACACTGCTCAAAAGCTTGGGAGGACACTTGCCGGTAAATGCTTCCTATACTACCTGTTACTATCCTCTAACCACTCCTACCTACTATGTATAGCTGCTTCTCAATGCAATGACACTGCAAATGACAACATGTCACAAAATATTCTCCACATCCGATTTGGAAGTGTTCGACTAAGATTTGAAGCAGTAGTAGTAGTGTTGGGGTTTACACACTGGGTGTAGTTGGGGGATAAAAACAAACAAAGTGTCAGAAAATGTCACAGGACTTAACACATTGAGAATGCACCTTAGCATGGCGTGACATCGTCTCTGAAGGCGTCAATGGAAGATGAGTTTTAGATGAGTCTAAATTAATAATGGGTATTGGAAACACATTCAAACCAAAAAGTGTGTCTTGCAACACAATCGACAGTTAGTTGGTGTGTAGGTAACTCACACATCAGGCATGTGTGTGTTACAAAGTTGATAATTACAATGTGTTGGGTTGTGCTCTTGTCAAGGTGTGAGGAAGATAGCAAGAGATTCTTTACGGTATGATTGTTACGAACGTAAAGTAAATGAATAGCTTGATTACGGCAACTGCATCGAATGCAATTTACGAAAATGAAAGGGTGTTGCACTCTGCCATCAAACGATTACACTTTCTCTCATACTGCAGCAGTGTTGGTGTTTGTGTTGTTGTTGCTGTTAAAGTTCGGTTACCCAAAATATTCTTTAATACAGGTTACATTGTGGGTGAATGTGGATTAGGTTGAATATACGAGGATGTGTTTAAATGTTTGAGGATGCGTTTTGGGAAATAGATCCATTACTTCAAGGAAGGAATTTATGGGATATAAGACCAATTTTCACAGAAAATTCAATTTATTTATTTTGTTAAAAATTACAAAGCTCCATAAATTTCTACGATGACATATGTACCTGTATTGAACATGTTAACCGATGAGGTTTTCTTTATGATAATAAATGGAAAATCGGAATTATGGAACAATGTGGATGGCCATGGATGATTTTAGCATCAAACATCTTAGGGTGTAATTACCAATGCCCTAGATATAGACATTTATTTTAGGTAGATCCAACTATTTTTGTTAGTATAAAATGGATGTACGATTAGAATATCAAAAATAATTTGGCCTGAGAATAAAAATATCCGGAACTTCAAAGAAGACCTACCAAATTACGGGAAATTTTATAGATGATGGTTATATCTAAATTAGAATCGATCGGAGTATAGATATAGTTGAAGCTTAAAGAAAGCAATCCTTGAGTTGATAGAAATTGGTCCAACGATTGAAATATTAGGTTGGAGAAAAAGAAATCAATTATGTTTTCGGCAGATGGCTTTACTGATATAATTGTTTAAATATCGTTTACACAAAAATAATAATAAGATTTTTTTGGAAGGGTGATATTTAATAGCAAAAAAAATATTTAGCTGTTTTTTGTTTGGTGCATTCATTTGAAGTTACAGGGTCTTAAAAATTGAACTGAAAGAGAAATTTGAAGAACATTTTACACTTGTTCTTGGCAAAGTGAAAGTTGCAATCTGAAGATCTGAGGAATGAAAATCACTGGAAATTATAAAGATTATGGGCATATCGCAATTACCCTCAGAATCGATAGAAATGTATTTGAAGTTTAAAGAAAGCATCTCCTGATTTGGTAGAAATTGCACCAAGTATAGAAATATCTGAAGCCCTCCTTGACTAGGTAGAAGAAGTACAGAAATATAAAGAACCTCAGGTATATCTGCCAGAAATAGGCCTGAGAATGGAAATATTTCTAGTTTAAAGCATTCATATTTTGAATTGCTAGAAAAAGGTCTGAGGATGGAAATGTGTGTCTGAAGCATACATGACCCATCACTTGGGTTGAAATTAAATGTATATGAAGTACAAAAAATGCACACCTTGAATGTTTAGAAATCGGTCTGAAAATATCTGAAACCTAAGAGAAGAACACTTTGAAGTGCCATAAATTCGACAGACGATGAAAATGTCTGAAGTTTGATAGAAGTGCCGATCTGAAATCTAGAAATTGATTTAAACAACTTTAAATGGCTAGATTTTGAGTGACTAGTAATAGGTCTGAACATGGAAATATCTAAAGCTTACATAGCCCATTCCTTGAATTGGAGAATAAAAAACGCACGCCTTGAAATTTAGAAAGTGGTCTGCAGATGTAAATATCTGAAATCTAAGAGAGGGACACTTCGAAGTGCTATAAATTCGACAGACGATGAAAATGTCTGAAGTTTCATAAAAGTGCCGATCGAAACTCTAGAAATTGGCATGGGGATAAAATACCCGAAGCACAAAATTATCATAACTTAAACGACTAGATTTTGGCCTGGGGGTAAAAATATCCGAAGTCCTCCCTGAATAGGAAGAAATTGGACTGAGGACAGAGACATCTGAAGAATCTTCTGAGCTGCTAGAAAAATATCTAAGGATGGAAATGTCTGAAAAAGGAAGAAAACACCCCTTGTGTGACTAGTAATAGGCGTGAAGAGGGAAATATCTGAAGAATACAGGTGCCATGCCTTGAGTTGCAAGAAAAGTATATCGTCAGCTAAAATGCAAAAAGACGTAACTAACAAAAAATTGAAAATTGACTTTTTGAATGAATATTGTGAACGTCAATAAACTACATGTGTTGACAAAGTTTTACACGTCTGCCGTCAAAAAAGGAGTCTTCTATTAACAAAAAACAAAAAGGCGTAACTTACAAAAAATTCAAAATTTTACTTAATTGTTATGACTGCCATTAAACTAAATAACTAAATTTGTTGAACAAATTATTGTCTATTATTCGTCATATGCAATATCACCCTGCCGGGCATACTTTTCTTTTTTGACATGTTTATAGTTTTCATTCAAAACAGTTTTTTGCTTCCCCTACACAATTATGCTTTTGTTAGTTACGCCTTTTTGCATTTTAGCTAACGATATGAAGAATAAAAGACGCACACCTAGATTGTTTAGATTTTGGTCTGCGAATGACAATATCAGACACCTAAGAAAAGTAACTTTGAAGTACTACAAATTCGGTAGACCATGAAAATGTCTGTAGTTTGCTAGAAGGGCCTATCGGAACTCTAGAAATTGGCATGGGAATAAAATATCCGAAGAATAAATTACTCAAACATTAAATAGCTACATTTTGGCCTGAGGGTAAAAATATCTGAAGTCCCCTCGAATAGGTAGAAATTGGTGTGATGACAGAAATATCTGAAGAAGCTTCTGAGCTGCTAATTATAGGCCTAAAAATGGAAATATCTCAAGCTTAAAGTGTCCATTCCTTCAGTTGTTAGAAAAAAGTCTATGGATGGAAATGTCTGAAAAATAAAGAAAAGACCTCTTGAGTGGCTAGTTATATATCTGATGCTTAAAAGACCCATCCCTTGAGTTGACAAAAAGTTGTATGAAGAATAAATGACGCACACCTTGAATGTTTAAAAATCTGTCTGAGAGAAAAACAATTTGAAGTGCTATAAATCCGACAGACGATGAAAATATCTGATGTCTGAGAATAGAAGTGCCGATCGAAACTCTGAATATCTGCATGGGGATAAAATATCCGCAGCATAAAATAATCCAACCTCAAATGACAAAATTTTGGCCTGAGGATAAAAAGATCTAAAGCACCATTTGAATTGGTAGAAATAAAGAGAACTATTTGAAACTTACCTACACGGGATTTTTTGAGATCTCTTTTGACAGCAAACACCTAAATATGTAAATATTTGTCCACTTTTTGGAGTAGCACCCATATAACGATACCCGCAATTCACCACACTATGGTACAGGGTATGTCTTTGTGCATATGTTTGTAACAGGCAAAATGAATCGAGATAGACCCATGGTTCCGTTTGAGAATATGTATAG
Source organism: Musca vetustissima (assembly GCF_032173495.1). Taxonomy (NCBI): domain Eukaryota; kingdom Metazoa; phylum Arthropoda; class Insecta; order Diptera; family Muscidae; genus Musca; species Musca vetustissima. The sequence goes on from NW_026884228.1 coordinate 37,712, forward strand.
AATCACTTTTTGAGTCGATTTACGCATGTCCGACCGTCTGTCCGTCCATGTATTTTTGTGAACAAAGTAAGGTCGTATTTATGATCCGATTTGGATGAAATTTAGCACAGTTCACTTATTTGGTTCCGATTTGGATATAGCTCCCATATATAGTTTCGTCCGTTTTTTTTTGTGAATGATACACCAAACTCCCAATATTTATTCGATTGGGAAAAAATTCTGCACAGAGTACTGAATTATGTCCAGACTGATGTCTGCGAAGTTTTGTTAAAATCGGTCCAGATTTAGATATAGATTTCATGCGATTTTTTGCGAATGATACACCAAACACCCAATATTTGTCCGATTGAGACAAATTTTTGCACTTTGTTAAAATCGTTTCAGATATAGATATAGCTCCCATATATAGATATAGCTTGCATCCGATTTGATGACAATGATACACCAAACTCCCAATATCTGTCCGATTGGGAATTCTGCACAGAGTACTGAATTAAGTCTAGACTGATGTCGGCGAAGTTTTGATAAAATCGGTTCAAATTTAAATATAGCTCCCATATATAGTTTTGTACGATTTTTTGTGAATGATACACCAAACTCCCAATATTTGTCCGATTTAACAAAATTTTGCATAGCGAATGCAATTGAGGAAAAAATTATGTGTGATAAGGTTTGTTGAAATCGATACATATTTTGATATAGTTCTTATATGTTTTCCTTCGATTTTATGTAAATGGTGCACCGAAGGACCTATGTTTGTTCGATTTACACGAAAATATGGCAGAAAGTATTAAATTGAATATAGAGTGATAACAAAAAACAAATGGTGTATGCAACTGTTGCTCAATTAGGTCGATGTATTTATATATAGCTCCCAAATATAATTCTACTCGATTTTATACAAATGGTACATCAAAGAATCCAAGATGTCTTACTGGTTTTCAACTGGATTGCTTGTTCTCTTAGTGTTATCTTTGTGTATCAGTTCTCGTTTTCGTATGTCTCCATAAAATGACACCACCAATATGTGTTCTTTAGAGGATATCGGTATGTTCAAGCCTTGCCTAATTTTATAACCTGATCGGTGTTAGGCATATCAAAGGTCGAACCTAAAAAATCTTTTTAATTGCCCTTATTTTTAGACTCATTTTTCAAACGAAATCTCTGTGATTAGGCATTTTTGGTTGTTGGTCAGTGATCATAGTGTTCGAAAAAAATCATGCTTTAACATATAAAACAATGCTTACATAAAATTTATCCGATCACAACGACATTTTACATCGAAAATATTATCGGAGAAGCGAATCCGATAGAAATCTTAGCATGGGAAACGGCAAACATTGCTATTCAACGCTTATCCCGAGATAAGCGCGAAGAAGTTGCCAGAAGCCGCTGTCATTAAACAGTTTCCATGATTCTAATTAGATTGGATTTTTATACCGTTCATCAAAAAATGTCCAACAGAATAAATTTCCAATATGAATAAAATTGTGTATCGATTTAGGCATTTTTGTTTGCCCGTTAACTGATACCACCACATTTTTATTATTTTAATATTTTTTTTTATAGATATACGACTAGAAGTAGGCGATTTTGGTTTTCAGAGAATTAAGAATCTCTGGAGATAGTATTGAAAATATAAGTCCAAAAATTCACCCTCCGTTTTATGCATTATGTGCATTTTCAACCGAGGCTGTTGTAACAGTAATTTTTAAAATTTTAATAAATTTACGATAATAAGAATCCCCATGTCTGAAAATTTGACATGATACCCAAACAATTCATAATTTCTTAATAAAGTAATTTATTAGAAAATGGTGTAGAAATTTCAACTGAAATTACTGAGAGTTTCCGTTCAATTATTTACCCATTACCATTTTCCCCTTTGAAATGGAAAGTCATTTAATTTGTTAAATTTTCAAGAAAGTGCAGTGCACACAATTCAATACTGGGGAAACATACAGTTGCAACAAGCAGACAAACAAAAAATCACTTCAGACATAAAATGAAGTGATGGAAATGGGTTAGGACTAGACTAGATTGCGAAATGAAGAAATTTTCTAAAGAAGGTTGAACTGAATTCAAAACATATCGGAAGCAGACAAGCAGAAAGACAGACACATATGAATCCTTCTAACCATAACTGCAGGGTAACTTGTGTGCACATATTTACAGTAAATAGTTTGGGTTACAACGACAGCATCATCATCAAGAACTTCAATATCATTTTGCAAAAATGCAGTAACAAGGATAGATGTACCAGGAGCAGGAGTTTGCAAGAACATTATCGTCAAACATCCTTGTTGCATATGTCTGCGGTTGTTTGTATGGTTCCTAGCTGGGTTTTGGGATGGCATTTCAACATTTTTGACTTGACTACAGTGTTTTAGTTGTTGTTGTTATTTTTACTCACATATACATTCTTACACTCCTCCCACATTTCCATGCATACTGTTGTTGTTGTTGCTGCTGTTGTGTTTGTTATTTTGAAAGTTATGTATGTTGACATAGGCATGTCATCATAAACATGCCATTGTTGCCTTCGACTGGCCAACCGGTAGAAATGGAAATGTCAATTCTTTCCAAAGGGATTTTCGTTGCCAAGCCCCCTAATCCCATTCCACGAGTTGTGGCTTTTGGTGTGTCTAACTAAATAGTATGTGTTAGACTTATTTCCCTGTGTTACGGATATTTCTGGTCATTTGTATGGTTGTGATTTTTAGCACTAATTTTGTCATGTTTGGCATTGATTGGAGTTATGTTATGGTTTTTAAACTAAAACTCCATACATACATACATATATTTTGATTGTAAAAGTGACACGGGAAGGGAAGGGAAGCTATGCCGAAGAGCAGAATATGTGGAAATAAGGGAGAGATGTGGAATTTTGAAAGAATAAAAGAAAATATTGTTTTGAGGCACAGATATGTCAATCATCTCTAAATACTGAATTCTGGGATATAACGGTATACCTTATATCCTATATTTGTCTAATTTCGGGCATGTTTATACCCTACACAACTATGTTATCAGGGTATTATAGCTTTGTGCAGCCCCATCGGTATGATCGTCATATCTCGACTAGCTGAGTCGATCTAGACATGTGTGTCCATTCGTCCGTCTGTCCATTATAATTTGTAAACACGGTACAGGCCACAGTTATGGACCAATCTTCACGAAATTTTGCATGTAGGATGGCTTCTGGCCAATGTAGACCCCTATTTTTATTGGAAAAGATCGGTTAATATTTAGGGGATGAAATGGACCAAAAACTTTATTTTTGTCGGTTTTTCTGGTCACTCCAGAGGCCGCAATTATGGCCCAAACACCACTAATTTTTGCATGGAGAAGGGGATCGGGCCAAAGAATAAGTATGCCTGTTCTGATAAAGACCGGTCAATATTTAGCGCGTCAAATGGACCCTGACTTTTGAGTGAAAAATTACAAAATTTGTATTCTATGTGGTATATATTTACACCTGAAGGTCCTAGACCCGAGAAGTTAATAGTATGTTCAAGAGGAGTGGTTGACCTTTAAATTGATACCAATTATATTGTCGTATGTATTCGGATGCAGGACTTACACATAAATATTTACAGGTGCTTACGTATTCATATATTATTTGGTAACCATTACCATACTAGAGGGCGGAAATATAGCGCTGATCGCTTTGAAATTTTCCATGAGGTTCAAGTTATGGTCACCGACAACGCCTATATTTTTCGGTGATGATCTGATAATAATTTTGGGATGAAGTGGACCGAAAGCTTATTTTTTGGTGTTTTTTTCGAGTCGATCTATAAGCCAAAATTGATAGCCGAACATCACAACACAACCCACGGTGAAGGGAATCTGGACAAGTGATTAGAAGGGCTGTACTGAATATTTATAATATTTCTAGACCTCTAGTCGGTCAGGAGGGTGCAAATATCACGAAATATTGCCCAAGCTAAGAATATAGAACCACAGAAAGTTATAGTTTCGTGGAAGTTGTGTAGGGTATCATATGGTCGGCCCCGTCCGACTATACTGCTCCGCTCACTGGTTTCAAACTGAATTAGCTGTAAATGGATTTTTTTGAGATATAACGGTACACCCAATAACCGATATTTTTGGCATTTGGGCACTTTTTCCAAATGAATTGACTGTAATTTGGTATTTTGGGATCTATTTGGATAGGAGATCCCCCTACAGAAAATTATCAATATTGGTCCCAGTTTCAGGGTTTCCTTCATATAAGGCTACGCTCAACTCATTATGGAGGATATACAATGTTCGACTCTACCAAAAATTTGTATTTGTTTTTCGTTATTTTGAAGTTATTGACAAACTCTCCCATATTGGCATACCTTCCCCTCCATGTTGATGCCTTCAAATACATTCGATATGCTCTTGTGCATCTTTATGCATCCTTTTAACTTATATTTATATATACGTACGTATATGATGTCCATATGTCGTCTTACATTTGATTGTAAATTCTAAGCCCTAACGGAAATACAAATTATGTAATGTGTCAAGTAACCGGAAAATTCATTTTAATTGCTCAGGATATGACAACACTGAATGCAATAAGCAAATCACAATAACAACAAAGATAACGATATTGTAGTAAGAGTCCAATTCCATCTGGACGATTGCAATTGATGTTCGATATTCTTGTGATTTAATAAATGGATGCAACAAAGTGTAAAGTTCAACAAATTTGTCACTTAATTCTTGGAAGTCGATGCAAGAAGGGTACGATGCTTGACAATATTTTTGTGGAAGAAGGTGCATCTGTTTTAATTGTAGGTATTATGAATTTGTGCAATGGATGGAGAGTGGTATGAAGTTGAATAAGGGTTAGTAATATATGATATAGTTTTGCTTTTTATACCGCTTACATCAGTATAGTTGAGATTTTCGAAATGGCTTAAAAAACGTCTCCTCCTAATTTTGGATACATTTAAGACTTTGTTATGAAACTTCTTTACTGAATGTTTAATATATAGGAAAATGCATTATTTCACATAATTATTAGACTAGGAAAAATATGCCTCATCTAAATAATTATATTAGACCCAAAGTGTCTTTACTAGCCTAAAAAGTATCTCCAATCAGACTACAAGTTTTTGGTATTGAACCATCAAATGTTTAGAGGATCAAATAAAAATCACAAAATATTCACTGCGCATATGCTTCCTCAAGAAAGACAGGATCGGAAGAAGAAATACGCCATTTATATTGGTATCAATTATATTGATGTATAACTCATCTGGGTGTGGCGTCTGGATATGGATAGTTATCAGACTACGGACTGATAGGTTCCGGGTTCGAATTCTACCAGAGGAAACATTATTTGATAATGGTTTTCGACTATTTGAAAACAGAGGCTTTCATCTCCCTCCACATAAAATGAACCCGAAGCCCCTGTTCAAAGCATGAGGATAATTCGAAATAGGAATGACAGGAGATAGCGGTGTTTAGATGAAAGTGGCTAACACTAACTAAGCAAGGACACAAACCACTGCAACAATTGAAGAAAACGTTTTTCCTGGACTACGATAGATGATAACTCCACCTATGGCAGGCTAAAGGAGAATAATAATCTACTTAGATGGAATAAAGGCAATGAAATGCTTAACGAAACCAGCACAGGGACTAATAGATGAAGATGGGGAGGTTTTGTGGATGCCCTATGCTTGTTAATCTAATTTTTCATTGCCTTGAAACTTTGCTTCCACTGATATATTTCAAAAGGAAATATGAAAAGTAGTATACATTAGAAAAACATTCAGCCCTCACTAATGATCTGTTCATTGTTTCTATGGCATGTATTGTAAAAAGAGTACATTCATGACTTAAACCAGATGAAATTGGGCACAGATTATTGATTTGATCTAGGGACTATTAGACTATTGATAACTGGCATTCTAAAAAACTAACGTCAACATCATGGTATGAGGATAATTCAAAATATGAATGACATGAGATAGCGGCACCCAGAGGAAAATGGCAACACTAACTAAGCAAGGACACCAACTATTTCACCAAATTCAAAAAGGTGTTCTTTCTAGACTACTATAGATGACAACCCCAAGGACTGTTTGTTCCGATTTAGATTGTGACAAAATTTTGAATAGCGGTTCAGACCTATATATAACTATTATACATATTATCGTCCGATTTTATGTAAATTGTGTACCAAGGACGTTTGTTAGGCTGGCAAGACTTTTTACGCAGCACAACAACTTGAGAATGTAATGACGATGAATTAAAATAGAAATATATAATAAACAGTAAGTGGAGCAGCATGGTCGAACGGCGGTGACCATGTGATACCCTACGCAACTACCATTGAACTCAAATTTTGTATGGAATAATATTCCGAGCATTGGTAATATTTCGCAATATTTACACCTTCTCAAAAGATAAGAGGTCAACAGCGCCTCTTTCTTACCCTGAACATTTAAGACATAAGTTTAAATATTTTCGCTCATTTGACCACTTAAAAATTGACCGATCAAAACAGTTATTCTCAATAGTAGACCAGATACCTCTCCCCGTGTGAAATTGTTGATGTTCGCTTTTAAATATGCTCTCTAGACAGACGAGTAAATCTGACAAAAATACATGTTTCGAACAACTTTATCTCCTATATAACATCTGATCTCTATTTTGACCCAAAACGAAACTGCATGTAAAATTCCATAGCGATCAGCGCTATATTTTCGCAATCTAGTGCGTTAATGAGGTTTTAAATAACATCCAAGAATATAATATCAACTTATCGGGTCTAGAACTTTTCACTCAAAAATCTGGGTTCATTTGAACAGCTTAATAATGACAGATTATCTCGGAAAGAGCCATGCTTTTTCCTTGCTCAGATCCATTTCTATGTGTAAAATTTCGTGATGTTCGGGTCATAATTGTGACCTCTAGAGCGATCAGAAAAGCACACAAAATAAAGTTTTGGGTTTATTTGATCCCATAAACATTAACGGATTATTACCAAAATAAGATCGAATCAACTAACCGTGATATAACTAGATATGATCGGTATACTTAAAGGTGGCTGTAGGACCAATATTTCGCGACATTACAAATTCTTGGGTCCACACAGAGCTAAAATACCCTGCCAAGATAGCTGTGTAGGGTATAATAAAAAACCCGGGCCGACATTTTTATACCCTTCAACATCCGTTGTGCATTCAAGAACATAAATCACTCGATACCTTTATATAGGTACTATATTCTATTCAATTTTCTGCCATGCTTGAGGAAATTAATTACCAAATTACAGGCAATCAGTGGATGGAGCTGGACCTGTTAACATATTCTGTGAAAAGTATATATTGAAAACCGTCTGCAACGATGTTTTTCATCCTCCAGGAACTCGTAACAGTCTCGTTGTTTGAAAAATGCGGTTATACCCTTCAAAATACCGAAACAAGTGCGGTAGGCCCATATAAAGATGTCTAATTATCGTTATTTGTTTTATAAAAAACAGGATACATTCAAAATTTCGAAGCTCCATCTTAAATTTAGCGAGCACGATCGTGATTTTAACATAAATGCTGATTAAGAATATATGTACTGTACGGGTCTCCTGGTGTTTGAAACTAAATGAAAAGTTTCATATATAAACCTATTTAATCCCATTTAATTGAATTTTGATTGAAATTTAATTTTAATTGAATCTGCGGTTTATAGATATATTTATATAGGCTCTTATTATAGTTAGGTTTATTAATGGATTTTCTTTATCAATATAAAAAAATCACAAGTCCCTGAAAAGCGAACATACGTAATGGCAAATATTTCCTCAGTCACTCCATTTAAAGCTGCCCTTCAATCATGGTTAATATAAACTATATAACAATAAATTTCTCGATTTTCGGTAAACATAACTTCGCTCACTTTTTCACTTAATGTAATCTTTTGAATTCCCTACATATAATTAATTCGAAAATACACTACTCAACAACATTATAATATTAAAACATCAAACCAAACATTTGCCGCATATGGATATGGCTAAACAATGTCCTAATATTAAAAAAAAAACATATTTTCTTATTTAAACATTCAAAAAGTCATAAAACTTCATAATAAAGTCATAAAAACAGTCACACACATTCACCCATTCATCATTATGCAGAAGCATCAACATCGTTGATCACCCAAGGCAAACATATGATGAACAGATAGACTCAACGGCAGACAGACAAACACCCACACGTACATATTAAAGAAATATGTTGTTCAACATATCAAAGGATTTAAGGCGCATACGCGTGCGACCTAATGACGACACAATTAAACAGTGTAAACAAATTGAGACCGAATTATGTTGATCAACATCAACGATCGTTTAATCGGCATAGTTTTTTTGTTTTTGTTTGTTTACATTCCTTTAATATAAAACATCATCATTTAATTACAATTTTTTATTACATGAAAATCCCTGCCGAAAGGGATGATCGAAAAGTTATCGTGATGAACTAAATGGGTGGTCTCCTGGGTGGTCGCTGAATTGCCATTAAAAAGAGTTGTCTATTTTAGGTAAACTTGTTATGCAGCAGCATATTGTTTGTTATTGTTGCTGATGGAATGTCAGAAATTCAATTAAAAATTTGTTTTATTACACTGAAGCGGAAGAATGAGATGGAAATACTAAAAAGGGTGAGTGGGAAGTCAACAATATGAAATGCTTTATTTGAATTGGAAAATATAATGCGAATAAAATGATGAGGGCCTTTCGTGTGTGTTTAGAAACGGAATATAGCAAGAGCATATTTGTTTCACTGGTTCTGAAATTTTTGAAATTTATACTCGAAGAAGATTTTGTTATTTCTCGAAATATTACTGTAAGAAGAAATACGAATAAGGGGAGTCTTACATAGACTGAGTTGTATTAAACCCAGAGAGATAGAGATAACAAGCTGAAACCATGGAAAACAGGTTTTTTTAAATAATATTTTTCAACTAAAAGAGCTATAGGCGTGTATTTTTGGAGTGTATTTTTCAAGAACCATCTGAGCAATAGCCTCGGAATTTTAAAAGAATATTTTGTCCATCACTATCTGAGCCAAAGCCTTGGATTTTTTTAATGAATACATTTTCAAGGGCTATCTGAGTCATAGCCTCAGAATTTTAAAATAATATTTTTTTTAATTACTATCAGAGCCAAAGGAATGGATTTTTCTAAAGAACCAAATGAATGAGCGTCGTGGACTTTTTAAAGAATATTTTTAAAGGATCATCGGAGTCATAGTCATGGAGATTTTAAAAATCTTTCTTAAAGAATATTTTTTCCAGGACTATCTCGGAGTTTTTAAAAATATTTTTTTAATTTCAACTTAAAAAAAATATATATTTTTTTGAAGGATGATCTGTACCATTAAAAGCACTTCTTAAGGACCATTATAGGCGTGGATTTTTAAACATCATCAGAGCCATGAGTGTGGATTTGTTAAAGGACAATCAGAGCCATGGTCATTGATTTTTTAAAGGACCACCAGAACCACAAACGTAGATTTGTTAAAGGACCATCAGAACCATATTCGTAGATTTTTTAAAGGAACATCAGAACCATAGGCGTGGACTTTTTTAAAGGACCGCCAGAACCATAGCCGTAGATTTGTTTAAGGGACATTAGATCCATTGGCATAGATTAAAGGACCATTAGAGCTATTGGAGTCGATTTTTTAAAGGACCATCCGAGCCATAAGCGTAGATTAAAGGACCATCAGTCATTGGCGTAGATTAAAGAGCCATCAGAGCCATTGGCGTAGATTTTTTAAAGGACCATCAGAGTCTTTGGCGTAGATTAAAAGACCATCTGAGTCATTGGCGTAAATTAAAGGACCATCAGAATCATTAGCGTAGATTAAAGGACAATCGGAGTCATTGGGGTAGATTAAAGGACCATCAGAGCCCTTGGTGTAGATTAAAGGACCATCAGACCCATTGGTGTAGATTAAAGGACAATCAGAGCCATTGGCGTAGACTTTTCAAAGGACCATCAGAGTCATTGGCGTAGATTTTTTAAATGACCATCATAGTCATCGGCGTAGATGTTTTGAAGACCATCAGGGTCATTGCGGTAGTATTTTTGAAGGACCATTAGAGCCATAGTCGTTGATTAAACGACCATCAGTGCAATGTGCGTAAATTAAAGGACCATCAGAGTCATTGGCGTAAATTAAAGGACCATCAGATTCATTGGCGTAGATTGAAGGACATCAGAGCCCTTGGCGTAGATTGAAGGACATCAGAGCCCTTGGCGTAGATTAAAGGACCATCAGAGCCATTGGCGTAAATTAAAGGACCAACAGAGTCATAGGCGTAAATTAAAGGACCATCAGAGACATTGGCGTAGATTAAAGGACCATCAGAGCCATTGGCGTAGATTAAAGGACCATCAGAGCCATTGGCGTAGATTAAGGGACCATCAGAGCCATTGGCGTAGATTTTTTAAAGGACCATCGGAGTCATTGAGTAGATTTTTAAAGGACCATCAGAGTCATTGGCGTGGATATTTAAAGGACCATCAGAGTCATTGGCGTGGATTTGTTTCAAGAATATTTTTTAGAACCCTTAGATCTCTGAATATTTATTTAAGAACCAAGATGAACAAGCTTGGACTTTTTAACAATAATTTTTAAGAACCTTCAGTTTTATATTTATTTAGAAATCACTAGATGAATAAGCTTAGACCATTTTAGATATTTTTTTTCAAAAAAAAACCTCAGACCTAAAATCGTGGATTTTTTCAAAAATAATAATTCGAGAACCCTCAGATATATAGGTTTGGATTTTGCAGCTCATGTGCATTTACTCTTCCAAGTGGAAGCCACAAAAAAATAAAAGATCATCAGAACTATAGGCGTAGATTTTTTAAAGGACCATCTGAGCCATACGCCTTGAGTTTCAAAAGATTATTTTTTAAAAGGCCAACCAGGATTTTTTAAAGATTATTTTTTAAAAGACCGTCTGAGTCGGGGATTTTTAAAAATATTTTTAAAGGACCACTCAGATGATCCTGCATGGATTTATTTTTAATATTTCTAAGGACCATCTGGGTGATTTTTTTAAAGAATAGTTTTCAAGAACAATCTGAGCCATAGACATAGCCTTTTAAATGCCGTCTTTTCAAAGGTTCATGATGAAGGATTTTTTAAAAAAATAGTTTTTCAAACATCCATTTAAAAAAATTCTTTTTAAGTATTAACATGTGTTAAAATTTTCGAAGAAACGTTAATATATCTCCTTAAGATGTATTAGTTCTCGATATATTTATGTATTAGTTCTCGATATATTTATGTATTAGTTCTCGATATGTTCCACAGTACGTTGTTTCGCCCAATAAAACTATCAAAACAAGTCAATCAATTTGATCCAAATCAGTTGATACCCTACTCCCCCCGCATCTATGTCTTCTTGTACCACTTCTTTACATTATCCATAGGTTCCAAAAAAACAATCAAATTAATTTATCAACCTACTACTGTTCATAAATCAAATGTTAATGAAATTTCCCTTTAAAATTACTCCGATTTATTTCCCAGGACTCTGCCAGGACAAAACTTAAACTGATTAAATCAATTTGGTCTATTTGAAACCAAACATTCTTAAATGGTAATTTTTCAAATTCACACAGATGCCAGCTACAAATGCCGACAACAATTCTGGTGAAAAACAAAAACCATGTAATGCCGTTTTTATGTATGTATGTGTGTTTGAGTGTCGATGTGTTATAGGCATTTGTCCAAAATGCACTTAGTCCGAAGAACTGAGGGAATAAAAAACCCTAATCAACACTTAAATTTTCCCAAAACAATTTTAATCATTTGTTCCACAAAAACAACCACAAATAAACTCTTTTTGTTTGTGTGTGTGCATTCGAAACTACACACGCACACACACACATTTGTTTGACTTGTTATGTTTGCCATGGGCCTACAAATGGCTTAAACCAAAATATGGTCAATACCATGGGCTAACTACTTTATTCATACATTCATTCATTCACTCACTCACTCAGCCAGTCACTTGTTCCAAAAGTGATTTATCTTGGCCTTTCAACAAACAAAGTTTCCACATAGGGAGAAAAAAACACAAACTAGGAAATCCGTAAGCAAGAAAAGCCTCTGTGGAATTTTCAACACTCCTGCAATGTTATTATGCCACTTTAGGATTCATTCGGTTAAATCATTCAGTTCCTTTTTCTCACACAGCATACTGCAGTTCAATGCATGCATCTCCAACTGGATGACGAACAAAAATAACACCAAGAACGTTAGGAGTAATAGAATTGCCACATATGTATGCCTCTGTGCATTAACAACCATCCTTTTCCGAGATGGAAGACATAACCCCCAAAAAACAGGAAACAAATGCAACAGTAATGCATCTCTTCACTTTCAAGTCCATGATAATCAAACACTCAAAGTTGTCAGACGGGATTGTCGGAGTTTGAGGAAAGATAAATTGAATTTTTCTTTAGAATTTTTTCCAAATGCAGAAACTGCATTGGGTTGGACAGGGACAGTGGTTAGAGGAAAGGAAAGTAAGTGGGAAAATTATAAAATAAAAGTTAAAAAATGTGGAAACAGGGGGGTCGAACTGGAGAGAATCTTTTATTGACGAGATGAAACTCAGGGTGCCTTCTATAGACGAACAGAAGTCAGGGAGATTTCCATAGACGATCTGAAGCCAGGGAAGCTTCTATGGTGCTGAAACCAAGGAGCCTTTTCTATACGAGCCTAATTAATAAGACCTCTATAGAAGATCTGATGCTCAGGGAGACTAACTGAAGCTCAAAGATTCTTTCAGAGATGAGGTAAAGCTCCGGAAGTTTTACGATGCCAAGCTGAAACTCTAGGATTTCATAAAGACGATTTAAATCCCAGGGAGTCTTGTATAGATAAGCTGAAGCTCAGAGACTCCATCAGAGATAAGCTGAGGCTCAGAGACTCCATCATAGATAAGCTGAAGCCCAGGCTGCCCTACATAGACAAGCTGCAGTTCAGAGATTCCTTCAGAGAAGCGGTGAAGCTTATGGTGTATTTTATAAACGAGCTGAAGCCAGAGAGGATTAAGCCATGGGCCTAGATTTTTAGAAAATATATTTTCAGGACCTTTTGAGCTATAGGTGTTGATATGTAAAAGAATATTTTCCGGAAGTTTTACGATGCCAAGCTGAAACTCTAGGATTTCATAAAGACGATTTAAATCTCAGGGAGTCTTTTATAGATAAGCTGAAGCTCAGAGACTCCATCAAAGATAAGCTGAATCTTAAGTTGTCTTACATAGGCAAGCTGCAGCTCAGAGATTCCTTCAGAGAAGCGGTGAAGCTTGTGGAGTATTTCATAAACGAGCTGAAGCCAGAGAGGATTTCAAAGCCATGGGCCTAGATTTTTAGAAAATATATTTTCAGGACCTTTTGAGCTATAGGTGTTGATATGTAAAAGAATATTTGTTCCAAGGACGCTCAGATGGAGAAGCGTGGTTTTTTTAATAAGAAACAGCTATGACATAGGGGTGGATATGAAAGGATATTTTTACAAGGACCATCTAAACCGTAGGGGTGGATTTTTAAAGTATTTTGTTCAAGACCATTCGATCGATAAGTGTGGATTTTGAAAGGACATTTTTTCTTGGTCCTTCCAACCCTAATCGTGGTTTTTAGAGATAATGCTTGGATATTTTAAAAGAAGATTTTTCAAGTGTCATCAGAAAGATAGACGTAGATTTTTTCAAGGACCATCACAAAATTAAGCGTGGATTTTGGATTTTTCAAGATCCCTCATATCTATACAAGTGGATTTTATTCAAGAATATTTTTTCAAGTGTCATCAGAAAGATAGGCATAGATTTTTTAAGTATTATTTTTTCAAGGACCATCAGAGATTTAAGCTTGAATTTTTTAAAGATATTTTTCAAGGACCATCTCAGAGGTAAGCGTAGATTTTGTAACGAACGACCAACGACCATCACAGAATAAGGCGTGGATTTTTTAACGAATATTTTTTGTCAAGGACCATCACAGGTCTAAGCGTGGATTTTTTAAAGATATTTTTTCAAGGACCATCACAGGTCTAAGCGTGGATTTTTTAAAGATAGTTTTTCCTTCCCTCAGATCTATAGGTTTGTATTATGCATCTCCTGTGCATTTACTCTTCCAAGTGGTAGCCACTATTATCATACGTTACCATATGGTAATTGTATTTCTACACACACACACGCACGCCAAAGAAGCTCAACCCCAATCCACAGTCATTGCTGGTCAACTTCATTGGTCTGGGAAATGGGCAAAAACAAAAAACAATTAAATTCTAAAAATCTTAATTGTGTGCCCCTAGAAGAGTACGTCATTCTTGGTCAATGTTCTGGACAATGCTGAGAAATGAAAAATGCCAAGGATGTAACTCAAAATCCAAACATTATTGCAGCTGACAAGCCATACCACAGAGGAACACCCTCACGCACACACACACACAAACGCACACCCATACACACTCTTGCCTAGTGCTGTCATTTCTCTTGGGGTTAAGTGATCACTGGCCAACATACTACGGGACTTTGCAGTTCTCAGTGGTGATGTTGTGTTTTTTTCTGTGTGTGTAGTTGTGTGCTGACATCTTTAGGCCTCTTGACTACACGCATGCCACCCATGGACCCTTGTGAACGCACCACCCCCACTACCCCAAAGACCATAAAGTGTTTGTCAATGTTACCACAATGCAGCTTAAATGCGGCATCTAGACGCGACCACTATGGATGCAGAGGGCAAAACAGCAATAGCTCGTCTGTTTGACAAAACCAAAGACATGCTGCTAGGTGATTGTGGAACATGACGATGACGACGGTGGCGATGTTGACGACGGCTACAACAAGTGACAGGCCGAAAACCTCGAATTGACCAAAAGTTCCAGTTGATTTTGGCAAACGAATTTCCATCCACTCATTCTGCGTGGTTCCCCCCACCCACTAGTTGGTGGCCAAAAAGAAATGAAAAACAATCATTTGGCTTTGTGCGGAATGTAAATACGGCCGACCGGCCAACAAATGAAGAGGTGCTACAACAATTCCCGGACAATTGCAAACGGCCAAGATATGCAATTTCTAATAGGCCACACGTTGTTGGGGATCTATGCAACAGCTATGCCAGGATGACTAGCTGACCGGCCGACCAACCTCTAGTCTAGTCATGTGAGATTGTGTTGTCCATAATACAGTTACCATCAAGGTTATTACCGCAAAAACCAAAGCCACCTCTGTCACCAGCAAAACAACAATCCTTTTAGGCTATCGAGCCACACACCCGCATCCTAGGCTGCCTTCCAGTTGCATTTCCGGCATGTTGACAACAAAGTCAAATACAAGAGAAAAACATCTTTACGAACAACATTCCAGTCAAGAAATTCACATTAAGGCCTGGATGCATGTCCGGTTTCAATGCACAGAAATGCATTTAATGGTCATGAGCCCGAGAAGTACAGCTACCAAATTACCAAACTTAATATGGCAATTGAGGTTTGTATCAAGGCAGCAGGGTTATTTCCTTCTTGCAAAATTTCCTACCCGACAATAAGCTAGTGATAGGCTTGCAGTAGCCAAAGAAGCCAGGCACTAGGCTCCCAGCCATGGCTGCCTTAAATCTTTTTGCCTAAAAACAAGAAAACAACATCAGGCAGATGACTTTAAATGGTCGTAATTTGTGAGATTGCAACGATGCAACAAAGTGCACATTTTGTCTCCTTGTAGAAGTGCCTACAGGATTTCGGAAGGCTTCCATTTTTTTGCTTTGCATTGGGACATTGTTTGGTTACCCAAAAATATGTTTCGTTTTTTCTTGTATTTGCTGTTGTTTTGTTTGTCTGGTGTCTGGCTCATCCTGTTGCCAACCACATTTGTGTGTACAGACTTGTCAGGTTTTACGACGAAGATCATTGTTGTCCTTAACCAGGATATATTTATGTGCTAGGATGTGTGTTGTTCTTTTTTTATTTGGGAAAATGATGTCCCAAAAATCTTTGTTTGGCTTAAACACATAATTGTGGCCTATATCCGATATACATTAATCAAGGCTCGTTTGTTGTTGATAATTTAAGTGGATATTTCGGAAACCAGTAGCAGAAGAAGAAAAGTTATATCATTTGTACAAGTTAATTAAATTTGATATATGGTTCTGTATAAAGAAGAGGACGCGAAGATAGGAACAAATACAAGGAAATAAAAGATGACATATTTATATGTGTTATAAGAAGAGATGATTTATATACGACCTGAAATCAGGGGGTTTTTCATAGAGGAAGAGGAGATAGGGAATCTTTCTTACTGACAAGAGGAAACGGATTTTTTTTCGAGCTGAGATCTTTCAAATACGAAGTGAAGTGAAGGAATATTTCATAGATCAGCTGAAGCCGGAAGTCTTTCATATAACCTATATAGACGAACTGAATTTAGGAGTCTTTTCTATACACAAGTGGTAAGAGAGTATCTCTCATAAACGAGCTTTCATGGACGAACTGAAGCCATGAGCTATTTCATAGAGGGGAAGTAGTGCCGAAGTTTGCTGTATTTCATAGACTAGCTTAGTTCCGAACTTTTGTATAGAGGAGTTGCATTTTGAAATCCTTTGGAGACTGAACTTAGGTGTCTCTATAAGCTAGTGGATGGGAGATTTATACAGGAACAGAAGGGAGACTTTACAACCCAATCAGATAATCATTGAAAAAATATTCTTTAAAAAATTCATGTCAAGATGGTTGTGGAAGAAATATTCTTCGCTACAAGGCCCAAAGAAAATCTTTATTGTTCTAATGGACGAACTGAAGGCACTGGGTGTTTTGTAGAGCCGAAGCTAGCAATATTTGATTGATGAGTTCAGTCCCAAAGGACTCCAAAATTCAGCTCTTCTATAAAAGAAGAGCTGAATTTTGGAGTCCATCGGAGACTGAGGGGCAGAAGAATGACTTAACTTTTCATAAAAAATATTCCTTAACCAATTCTATAAAAACACCACACCTATCGACCTGATGGTCCTTGAAAAATCCTAAAAGTCCACGCCTGTCGATCTGATTGTCCTTGAAAAATCCTAAAAATCCACGCCTATCGATCTGATGGTCTCTGAACAAATTTTAAAAATCCACGCCTATCGATCTGATGGTCTCAGAACAAATCTTAAAAATCCACGCCTATCGATCTTATGGTCCTTTAAAAATCCTAAAAATCCACGCCTATTAAACTGATGGTCCTTGAAAATTAAGAAAATCCACACCTATGGTCTTTGAAAATTAAAAAAATCCACACCTATCGATTTGATGGTCTTTGAAAAAATCCCTTTTAAACTGATGGTCTTTGAAAAAATCCCTTTTAAACTGATGGTCTTTGAAAAAAATTCTTTAAAAAATCCACGCCTATTAAATGGATGGTCTTTGAAAAAAAATCTTTAAAATATCCACGCCTATTAAATTGATGGTCTTTGAAAAAAATTCTTTAAAAAATCCACGCCTATTAAATGGATGGTCTTTGAAAAAAAATCTTTAAAATATCCACGCCTATTAAATTGATGGTCTTTGAAAAAAATTCTTTAAAAAATCCACGCCTATTAAATTGATGGTCTTTGAAAAAAATTCTTTAAAAAATCCACGCCTATTAAATTGATGGTCTTTGAAAAAAATTCTTTAAAAAATCCACGCCTATTAAATTGATGGTCTTTGAAAAAAATTCTTTAAAAAATCCACGCCTATTAAATTGATGGTCTTTGAAAAAAATTCTTTAAAAAATCCACGCCTATTAAATTGATGGTCTTTGAAAAAAAATTCTTTAAAAAATCCACGCCTATTAAATTGATGGTCTTTGTAAAAAATCCAAGCCTATTAAATTGATGGTCTTTGAAAAAAATTCTTTAAAAAATCCACGCCTATTAAATTGATGGTCTTTGTAAAAAATCCACGCCTATTAAATTGATGGTCTTTGAAAAAAATTCTTTAAAAAATCCACGCCTATTAAATTGATGGTCTTTGAAAAAAATTCTTTAAAAAATCCAAGCCTATTAAATTGATGGTCTTTGAAAAAAATTCTTTAAAAAATCCACGCCTATTAAATTGATGGTCTTTGTAAAAAATCCACGCCTATTAAATTGATGGTCTTTGAAAAAAATTCTTTAAAAAATCCACGCCTATTAAATTGATGGTCTTTGTAAAAAATCCACGCCTATTAAATTGATGGTCTTTGAAAAAAATTCTTTAAAAAATCCACGCCTATTAAATTGATGGTCTTTGAAAAAAATTCTTTAAAAAATCCACGCCTATTAAATTGATGGTCTTTGAAAAAAATTCTTTAAAAAATCCACGCCTATTAAATTGATGGTCTTTGAAAAAAATTCTTTAAAAAATCCACGCCTATTAAATTGATGGTCTTTGTAAAAAATCCAAGCCTATTAAATTGATGGTCTTTGAAAAAAATTCTTTAAAAAATCCACGCCTATTAAATTGATTGTCTTTGTAAAAAATCCACGCCTATTAAATTGATGGTCTTTGAAAAAAATTCTTTAAAAAATCCACGCCTATTAAATTGATGGTCTTTGAAAAAAATTCTTTAAAAAATCCACGCCTATTAAATTGATGGTCTTTGTAAAAAATCCACGCCTATTAAATTGATGGTCTTTGAAAAAAATTCTTTAAAAAATCCACGCCTATTAAATTGATGGTCTTTGTAAAAAATCCACGCCTATTAAATTGATGGTCTTTGAAAAAAATTCTTTATCTTTATCTGTCTGATGATCGTTGAAGAAAAAATCTTTAAAAAATCCACGCCTATCTGTCTGATGATCGTTGAAGAAAAAATCTTTAAAAAATCCACGTCTATCGATCTGATGGTCGCTGAAAAAATAACCTTTAAAAATATAAGTGTAAATTTAAATATAGATTTACCTATTCCTGTTTTTATTTCACATCCTTCCACATTCCCCAACTTCAGCCAATCTCTCTC
This sequence comes from Musca vetustissima, assembly GCF_032173495.1. NCBI lineage: Eukaryota > Metazoa > Arthropoda > Insecta > Diptera > Muscidae > Musca > Musca vetustissima. The sequence continues at coordinate 56,699 of NW_026884228.1, forward strand.
AATTTCATTTTGGAATATAAATAAGGGTCAAACATTTTAATAATATTTGAAATTCTTTTACTTTGTCCAGACTTACGGTTATTAAACCAGTTATTAAACGGTTTTTATGTAACCAATTTTCGCCAGTCGTTTGGCAAGAAAAAACCCCAGGCAAACTGATATTAACAACACATGTGGTATGTTTTACGTTTATGGTAGCGGGAAAAAAATCCTTTCTAAGGTCCAAACTCCAATTAAAACTTCACTACAACGGTGAAACGCTAAACTGGAGGAAAAAAATACAAACATCCCGCAGTTAGAATAATGGTTGTCCTCTTACAGTATACGGTTTCCCCTTTGTAGCCCATACCTCCTGGCGACTTCGTTCTTTTTTTTTGCTCTCCAAAGCAAAGGACAAAGAAAAACATGCAAAAATGTCAACTCTAGTAAATTGATACCACTTCCGTGGCAAAAGAAGAGCCATTTAACACTGCCACACTAGTGTTGGCAGTTTGTCTTCTTCTTCTGCTGCCTGGCTGGATGGCTGCCTGTGACTGTTACAACACAAATTTACATCAATTCGAACAATGTCGGAAGTCACGAAACCATCAATTTTGATTTAACAAAGTCACAGAGTTCACAATGACCTGACCCCAGGTTGTTAAGTTCCCTGGTGATGTTCGGGGCATAAAAACCCACCGAAACAAAATCGACTACGGGAATGATAAATAAAGGTAACAGTTTGAGGTATAGAGCTCTTAAACACTCTGACATCAAATCAAAAGGTGACAAACCGCGTTTTTTGTTCATGGTTTTTGTTTTTGTCGCGTATCATCGCCAGGATTTTGGCGGCCGTTATGTGTCGTTTTTCATAATTGACATTTTCAGTTGCCAATCTCTTCCTCTTACTGCTCTACGGACCCTAGTCACCGTTGTCGAACTGTCGAACAGTAATAAAGTATTACCAACACTTTTAACAGGGCTTAGATGAATGGAATAAAAAAAAGAAAGCAGGACATCACCTCCACAAAAATAGACACCAGATATCTGTGTTGCCTTAAATTGGGGTTTAATTCCAAAAGAAGCATTTAATATCTTGTGGTATTTTGATGTTATTTTGGGGCCAGCATACCATAGCCACGAAAAAATTAAAAAAACTCACACATGCACCCACACATTGTTTTAGAGTCAGACAGATACCATTCCAATTTTTTGTTTTTGGCGGTTTATGGCGAACAAACAAACCAACAACAAAATATTTTTAAGCGTTCTATGTCATTCTGTTTGCAGATGTTCTATTTTTTTCTTTTTATTGAAATTGAATGTGTGTGTTTTTTTCGAATAGCCTTTTGGCCATTTGTTGGCCAAAAATCAAACCAACAAATGTGGCCAAAAAGTTTTTAATTTTCGTCATGAGTTTTGTTATTCACATTTCGAATTTAGAGGGAATAATAATTGAGGGAAGGCAGAGAAATCTGGATTCATTAAAGAATTTTTTTCTACGACCTTCAGATTGATAGGCTTGGATTTTTTAAAGAATTTTTTTCAACGACCATCAGATTGATAGACGTGGATTTTTTTAAAGAATTTTTTTCAAATACCATCAGTTTAATAGGCTTGGTTTTGTTAAAGAATTTTTTTCAACGGCCATCAGATTTTTTAAGCGAATATTTTTCAAGGACCATCAGATCAATAAGCGTGGATTTTTTAAGGGAATATTTTTCAAGGACCATCAGATCAAAAAGCGTGGATTTTTTTAAAGGAATATTTTTCAAGGACCATCAACCCATACAAGACGTGGATTTTTAAAGGAATATTATTCAAGGACCATCAGATCAATAATATTTTTCAAGGACCATCAGATCAATAAGCGTGGATTTTTAAGGGATATTTTTTTCAAGGACCATCAGATCAATAAGCGTGGATTTTTTAAGGGAATATTTTTCAAGGACCATCAGATCAATAAGCGTGGATTTTTTAAGGGAATATTTTTCAAGGACCATCAGATCAATAAGCGTGGATTTTTTAAGGGAATATTTTTCAATTTTTTGTCAACTACCATCAGGATGATAGGCGTGGATTCTTTAAAGAATATTTTTTCTAAGACGTTCTTTGATAAGAGTGGCTTTTAACGAATTTTTTTTTTCAAAAAAGAAGAAATATTTTTTTAAAGAATAATTTTTCAAAGCACATCAGATCGATAAGCGTGGATTGTTTTAAAGAATATTTTTTCAAGGTCCATCAGATCAATAAGCGTGGATGTTTGTAATGAATCTTTTTCAAGTGCCATCAGATAAATAACCATGGATTTTTTAATAAGTGTGGAGTTAAAAAATATTTTTTCAAGAACCGCAACTTCAATATTTGTCCTATTAATAAACCAAATTTTTCAAGAACCATCATATCGATAAGCATGGATTTTTTCAAGTACCATCAGCAGAACCAATATATTGTGTAGAGTGGTTTTTCATATAAAGGTTTAAAGGATCAGCATAACATGAACGATTAATGGGGGTCATTTTGGTAAGAGGGTATTTTTCACAGTCCTTCGGAAGAACCTTCAGATACAATATATGTATCGAACGAAGAACGTTACTTTTATATTCATTGTGTTGCTTAAAAATGCATATTCTCAAAATATTATTTAAATAAAATACTTATTTTATATTTAATATAATTATTTTTCTTGTTTTTTTTCAGATGACTTTTTTCTAAGTCGCCACGAAACACGCAGAGCACCGAATCGACATAAATCTTCAAATTAAATAAATAAAAAAAAACATTGTATCCCAATCTCTCTTTTTGAACACGTTGCAAGAAAACTCTACAAAAATTGTGCGTTTCAAACAAGTTGTTGCCGCCAATTACGGCCAACCAACCTCCCAACACCACCACCACCACCACCAACAACACCAGCATAGTGCCCAGCACTATTCGTGCCCGACGTCGGCAACAACGGCAGCAGCAACCGTGCATACCAACCACAAAGTGAACAACTTTGAGGCAAAAATGCATCTGACAACGACAACAAATGGAGGTGGGGCCAACAATGCCAATAACACGGCCGCCTCCAATACGGCCAACAATAACAACAACAACAATTCGAATACACAGAATAACAACAATAACAGTTCGAATAATTCAAATGCCAATAACAACAACAACAGTTCCAATGGCAACAACAATTCGACAGAACAAAATACTCCGCCCACAGCAGCCCAGCTGCTCAATGAGGCCTATACAAAAATGACTTCGGATATCTTGGCCGAACGTACTTTGGGTGATTTTCTTACCGAACATCCGGGTGAATTGATTCGTACCAGTAGTCCATTGTTTGTGTGTACAGTGTTACCGCCCCACTGGCGTTCGAATAAGACACTGCCGGTGGCGTTTAAAGTTGTATCACTGGGCGATATTATGGATGGGACAATGGTGACGGTGCGAGCGGGTAACGATGAAAACTACTGTGCAGAGCTGAGAAATTCAACGGCGGTAATGAAAAATCAAGTTGCCAAATTTAACGATTTACGTTTTGTGGGGCGAAGTGGTAGAGGTGAGTAGACAAAATTTCATATTTATTAATGTTTGTTATGAATAAATGTACCTCTCGTACCTTGTCGTATAAGTGTTAGAGTATTAATTTATGTGTTCATCATACGCCACGTGTTATTGTTTTATTCCTAAAAATTAGGTTTCATGTTTAGAAATAGTAATCGTTAAATATGGCCATTAAATGTTACCAGAACGAGGTTAACCACCATAATGTAGTCAGTTTTTTTGTCTTGACAACGTCATTTAACGCCATTACTAATGTCAACAAATCGGGTAATTTGTAAAACAAATATATATTTTATTATAGTTCTAAGAAGACGAGACCATGTCATTGAGTTGTTGTGACATGTCAGAAAGCCATTACATGTTTATTACTACTATAAGAATTTATGTTTTTCGTTCGAAATATGATTCTTCTATTATATTGCTTTACATACCTATGTTCGATGTTATTCTCAGGCATGACGATAGTTGATCAAATGTCTGGCATGTCGATAAATCAAATAATTACAGAAGCGACGGTGCTGGTGCGGTGCGAAACAACTTAAGGGGGTCCCACCCTTTATTTATTATTATTTTATCAATTTTAGTTATAGTTTCGAAAACTAATCAAGGGCTTTTGAAATTGTAAAACAGCGCTTTTACGTTTACTGAACAACCGTTTCCAAATTTTAGCACTTTACTCGAGACAAACATAGCTCTTGTATAAACTATAATGCATACAATCGGTGAAGATCTTCCTGCTTTTCTAAATTGTTTTGTGACTGATTTTAAAAAAATGTTGAAAAGTCTTACATTTCCACTTGATATGTAGACCCTCCACCTTAAGAAATAGTGCATACCAAAATTGCCATTAAAATAAATATTAAGCTATGTCCGTCGGTTTGAACCAAATTTGGTCAAATTTTATATGTTTGATTCCCACTTTGAGGCACTTTTTCCTTGGTTGGGATTCTGTAAGGTGAAAAACGGGTTTAAAGAAAATATTCAATATGAGTTCATATTTTGATATGCTCCAAATTTTATATTTTTAGTTCTCATTCGGTGACAAATTTTCCCTTGGTTGTATTCTGGAAAGTTAAAATATTGAATATGAGGCCATTTTGATAGATAAACAAACTGTCAGGTACCTTAAAATGGAGGCTAAGTCAAAACATGAACCCGGAAGGATTTTGAACTTCTCTAAAAACGAGGACATGAAAATTACAAATTGGAAAATACATCGATATATGTTGGACGTGTTCTGTAATGAAATGGGTTTTCCACAGAATATCCGAACATCGAATTGCAGCCTTTGTAGTTTATATGGGATGGTATTTATACAAGGTACCGTTCCATATAAACTGGAAGAAGCTTAAAATCGTTTCCATATAAGGTGGCACGCAGTTTTTTATATTTTTAATGTCCCCCCATCATGTTGTGGTTAAATTGTTTTTTTGCTCGAAGGAGTGAGGAATTGGGAATTACTTTTTTATAATAAAAATACTACCAATCCAATCTACAATTTATAGCATTGTAGAGTCTGTATTCTATACCCCCACCATGAGGATGACAATCAAAATATCAAAAATTAATGGGAGCTTCTAGGCGAAAACTCATGTTGTGATAGGATCTAGAACTTTTTCGGAATTTTACGTTAGAAAAAGGTGATTAATATTCTCAATATGTCTTATAGTGGAGCTACCGTTATATGGGGCTAAAATAAAACGGAGATCAATATTGGTATGTTTTTGGTAGTGAGATATGTCAGCCAATGATAATACAAAATACCAAATTACACCCAATTCGGTTGAAAGGCTTGTCCAAAAATACCGACATTGGTCAATATTAATAACTTTTAGTCCGGGGATGTGGTGATACCGTTATGAGAACACAGAATACCAAATTACAGCCAATTTGATTGGAACCCGTGTCAAAAATTCCCATATTGGAAGGACCACATTGTGGGGGCTATGTGTTTAATGTTAAAAGCTTTTAGTACTGAAATGTTCTATAGAATAGTAATACAAAATTACAGCCAAGTTGGTTGTAAAACGTGTCCAAAATCCCTAAAATACCGAATATTGAAGGGTGCCGTTATATGGGGGCTACCCTTAAACTTGGGTCAATATTAATAATGCTTAGTACGGGGATGTGCTCTGCAATGAGAACCTAAAATACCAATTCGGTTGGAAAACATGTACAAAATCCTAAAAAATGAGGAATAATGGGGATAGCGTTAAATGGGGCTACCCCGAAACTTAGGTCAAAATACCAAATTACAACTAATTCTGTGAAAAAACGTGTCATACTGAATATTGGGGTGTGCCATTATATGGGGGCTACCCTGAAACATAGGACAATATTGATAATATGCAATGATAACAAAACAAAAATGATAACAAAAAATACCTCATTACATCTAATTCGGTGGAAAAACGTGTTCAGAATCCTAAAAATGAGTAATATTGGGGATAGCGTATATGGGGGCTACCCTGAAACTTGGGTCGATATAAATAATTTTTGGTACAGATATGTGTTATTCAATGAGAACCCAAAATACCAAATTACAGCTAATTCTGTGAAAAACCGTGTCCGAAGTCCCAAAAATACTGAATATTGGGGGTACCGGTATATGGGGAGCTACCCTGAAAATTGGGTCAATGTTAATAATTTATAGTATAGAGATGTGCTATGCAATGAGAACCCGAAATACCAAATTATAGCCAATTAGGTGGAAAACGTGTTCAAAATCCCCAATGTACCGAATATTGGGCGATACCGGTATATGGGGGCTACACCAAAAGGTCGACCAATATATCTTATTAGCAATACCAAACACTCTAGGAATATTAGCAATGTATGCGAAAATTCAAGACTCTAACTTAGATATTGCGATCTCTGTCGTGATTTCAAAAGACGGACAGACGCACTTGCGACATAGAATTTTATGCCGATCGACAATATATATACTTTTTCGAAATGTTGCAAACGGAATGACAAATTTAATGTGCACTCCACACTTAAACAGCATTAACATTATAACTTTTTCCCAGATTAACATTTTTTTTTGTGGATTTATTTGACATACATGCAATGGAATTGACAATTTAAACCCACTCGGTTAAGGAACTGCGGTACAATGTAAACGTACTATAGTACTCAATTCGCTGTAATAAAGCTTTTGATTTTTATTGGGATACATCACAAACGTGTCCTAACAGTTGGAATTTTTAACGCCAATTACGGTTCAACGAGATACCTTATGAAGACCAAAAATTGCTTAACCCTTTCAGTGTTTTTGTCGAATATATTCGACATTTAAAATTACTCTCTTCCTTTGCAATTTTTCCGTTATCCTATGTACCGTTACAATTGATATCTATGTTTTTGCTGAAAGATAGACAAAACTGTCCGAGGGTTAAAATAAGAATAGCTTTTTTTCTAAACTCTGTGCCTTCATATGATTTTAAGTAAAAAATTTTAGATTTTTATTCCGAAAAAAAAAATTTTGACACTGAAAGGGTTAAGATTTGCGAAGTGTGACTGCAAGATTTTTAAATTTTTGTAAAGAAATTCCATAATTTGAATGTGCAGTTGAAGCGTGTAGCTATGCCAAAACGTCGACCGTACCTAAAATGGTGTGGAACATTTACAAGAGATCTTATCAAAAAATTTAATCGTTTATTTATTTATTAGTTACTGATAAAGGCTACCTTTATGGTAGCCTCCTTAGATATAATATGCCTATGTGGGGTATTTTTTAATTCTAGCAATACTTCTAACAATTCCATTTTCGATTTTCTTCTATATCCTCAATCGTAGAAAAAAGGTTTCCTTTCATCAGTTTCTTCACTAGCGGGAAGAGGAAAAAAGTCAGAGGAGCCCAGGTCCGGTGAACACGTTGCTTGAGATACGTTGTTTACCAAAAATTTGCGAACAAGTATCGATGAGTGATTTTTTTACAATTCTGTGCGAATTTCTTTGCGCAAACGTTGCACAACTTAAAAGTAACAATACCCTATTGGCCTATGAACTTGAGAGTAGTGTTATTGATGCACGACGCCATTGCGATCGAAGTAAACAGTGAACGAAATAATCATATTTCACCAAACTTGTTTCTTATTTCGTTCATATTCTCGGCATACCTTAAATCGGTTATACCATAATTGTGCATTTGGGTTATTTTATATGTCAAATACAACAACAACTTGACAATCCAATACTACAACATATTTCACAGGCATATGCACCAACATAACAGAAAAATGCGGAAATATTATATACCTAAATAACATTCAGGATTCCTAAATCACAAAATTTGTAAAATTATGAGATAATCCTCCTAGATATTTGGTTGTAGCTCCTGTAATAATAACTCGATCAGTAATTGGATTTGAAGGCTGCAGTCACATTTTCCAACCGAGGCATTATAAATTTTGAAACAGTACGGCGGGGGGATATAAAAACTTACTAAATGATTTTTCTTTTATCAAATTGAACATCACACTATACACGTTTTACAACCCATACTCCTTTCTAACAAAGTGCCAAAAACTATTTCTATATATTCCCAACTTAAACAATAGCCTATCCATTTATGTACAACAAAAAACTCTATTAGCTACAAAAAACGACTCAAATCCACTTTAGCAACTTAATTTTCTATATTACTCTACAAACAAAAAAATGCCATGTAATTGCTAAAAAGAAGAGCGAACTTTTAATTTGTGTTGTATTGTGTTGCGTTTAAAAAAACACAACACTACCACTTAAAAAGTTTTATCTTGAATAGTGGCGGGAAGGTATGACAGATTTCAGTCTTTCATTTCTCATTCTGTTGCACACGCTGGCATTTTGGAAATCCCTTCAATTTAACAATACAAAACAACAGCAATTTGGTTGGAGCGGCAGCAGCAACATTCCGTTGTACCAATGCAGACCATCATCAACACCGACAACAACAACAAAATATTGTATGAGTGTGTGTGTTTTTTTCCTTTTTGCTCCAAAAAAATGCTATCCTTGACCATAGAAAACAATGCCCATTCTTGTACAAAGCCAAGTTACCAACAGTTTTTTAGAGCAAAGAGGATTGTTTTTTTCTCGCCCATCTTCTGAGGCCAAAAAGGCCACATCAATTGCTGTGTTGTTGAACGTATGTACGAATGAGTGAGTGTGTGTGTGAGTGAGTTTTGTGAACAACAAAATAACACGCAGCAATTTACACTTTTGTTTCTTTCTTGCCTTCCGCTTGACAGACATAAAACAACAAAAATTACTCGGCAACAATTTGTTTTTTACCATTTGCTCCTTTTTGACGTTGGTTTTTTGTTGCCGTCCAACAAATAAAAAATACTTTCCCGCTTATCACAAAAGTTCATTAAGTGTTGACCAAAAAACACAAAACTTTTTCTTGGCCTTTATGTGAACGAAATTAAATATAAACTGTTAAAAAACAGACATTTTATTAAGCAGAAACTGGAATACTGGCGTGTAAAGGGAATTTTGTTGGTTATTTTTTGGTTTTATTTACAGAAGATCGTGAAAGTTCAGTAAATGGATTAGCGACTACTCTACTATAACAATTTTGTTACAAATTTCTTTAAAAAAATATTCTAACTTTTTGGCGAAAATAATATATTTAATTATAGGTATTCGTGCATGTAGGCGTATGTTTGTTGTGACAAATAAGTTATGATGATCATACGCACCCAGGAGCTAATTGGGGATCTGATTGGAAAATATTCAATCAGAAAGCCGGAAAAAAATCCGAATATCCTTTGACCAAATAAAAAGTTAAAAGTCGTGGCAACATATTTATTTTAAAACCAGAAAGGAAATACCCTTCACCACTTTGGGTATATTCAACAGATGAATTCTAACAGACGTCGCATTTTTGAAGGACCAGTAAAATGAAATTGGATCCGTAAACATGTCATTCTGCAACCTGTACTACATTTTTCATTTGGTCAGACATTGACACCCGTTGATTATTTGGATAAATATCTGATCCTATATCTAAATCTGACCGATTTCAACGAGACTTGCCAGAGATTAATTTATATTAACCAGAGATAAATTTATATTAACTTCATTTCTTTTTCGAAAGAAAAAATATATAGGAGCTATATCTAAATCTAAACCAATTTCCACGAAACTTAGCACACATAATTCTAGACTTAACTCAGTACGCCATGCCAAATTTCGTGCAAATCGAAAGATATATAGGTACTTTGGTGCCCCATTCACCTTAAATCGGACGAAAATATATATGGGAGCTATATCTAAATCTGAACCGATTTTCAGGAAACTTAACACACATCATTCTAGACCTAATTCATTACGCTGTACCAAATTTCGTGCCAATCGAAAGATATATAAGGATTTTAGAGCACCATTTACATAAAATCGGACAAATCTATATATGAGAGCTTGGCACACTTCGTTCTTGATCTTATTCAGTACTATATTCCAAAGTTCGTGCAAATCGAAAGATATATAGGAACTTTGTTGCCCCATTCACCTTAAATCGGACGAAAATATATATGGGAGCTATATCTAAATCTGAACCGATTTTCAGGAAACTTAACACACATCATTCTAGACCTAATTCATTACGCTGTACCAAATTTCGTGCCAATCGAAAGATATATAAGGATTTTAGAGCACAATTTACATAAAATCGGACAAATCTATATATGAGAGCTATAACTAAATCTGAACCGATTTTCACGAAACTTAACACACATCATTCCGGACCTAATTCTGTACCCTATGTCAAATTTCGTGCAAATCGAAAGATATATAGGGACTTGGAAGCCCCAATTTAATTTAGATCGGTCGAAAATATATATGGGAGCATTATATAAATCTGACCCGATTTTCTCGAAACTTGGCGCACATCGTCCTGGACCTAATTCAGTACTATATTCCAAATTTCGTGCAAATCGAAAGATATATAGGGACTTGGAAGCCGCATTTACCTTAAATATATATGGGAACTATACATAAATCTGAACCGATTTTCTTGAAACTTGGCACACGTCATACTAGACTCAATTTAGTACACTATGCAAAATTTCGAAATCGAAAGATATATAAGGACTTTAGAGCACTATTTACATAAAATCGGACAAAGCTATATAGGAGAGCTATATCTAAATCTGAACCGATTTTCACGAAACTTAACACACATCATTCTGGACCTAATTCAGTACTCTGTGTCAAATTTCGTACTTTGGTGCACCATTTACCTTAAATCGGACGAAAAAATATATGGGAGCTATATCTACATCTGAACCGATTTTTCCCAATTTCAATAGGGTTCGTCCTAGGGCCAAATAAGTGACGTATGCCAAATTTCATCCAATTCGGATAATAAATGCGACCTGTACATTGACTTAAAAAGTGATTCTATGCATATTCTCAAAAGGATATGCACAAAGACATAATACCCTGTACCACAGTGTGGTGAAGGGTATAAAAATATACCAATCAAAAGGTCAACCACTCCTTTTGGATACACTATCAACTTCTTCAGTCTAAGTCCTTCAGGGTTATATATACGCTTTAGAATACAAACTTTGTCATTTTTCACACAAAAGTAAAGGTCCATTTGACCCGCTAAATATTGACCGCTCTTTATCAAGACTTATCTTTGGCCCAATTCCCTTTTCCATGTAAAAATTCGCGATGTTTGGGCCATAATTGCGGCCTCTGGAGCGACCCGAAAGTCAGACAAAAATAAAGTTTTTGGTCTATTTCATCCCCTAAATATTAACCGATCGTTACCAAAAGCAATAGGGGTCTTCATTGGTCAGAACCCATCTGTGGTCTGTATCGTGTTAACAAATTATAATAGACAGACGGACGGACGAACAAACATGTCTAGATCGACTCAGCTAGTCGAGATATGACGATCGGTATACTTAAAGGTAGGTCTAGGACCAATATTTCGCGGAGTTACAAACTCTATAATACCCTGACAACATAGTTGTGTAGGGTATAATTAATTTATTTTTATATCCTTCACCACTCTGTGGTACAGGGTATTATGTCTTTGTGCATATGTTTGTAACAGGCAAAAGGAAACGAGATAGATACATGGTTCCTTTTGAGAATATGTATAGAATCACTTTTTAAGACGATTTATGGTTATCCGTCCGTCTCTCCGTCTGTCTGTCCATGTTAAATCGTAAACAAAGTACAGGTCGCATTTATGATCCGAATTGAATGAAATTTGGCACAGCTCATTTGTTTGGCCCAAGGACGAACCCTATTGAAATTAGAACATAGCTCCCATATATATTTTCGTTCGATTTAAGATAAATGGTGCACCAAAGTGCCTATATATCTTTTAATTTGCACGAAATTTGGCACAGCGTAATGAATAAGATATAGAATGATGTGTCTTAAGTTTCCTGAAAACCGGTTCAGATATATATGTAGCTCCTATCTATCTTCGTCCGATTTAAAGTAAATGGTGTAGCAATATTCCTATATATCTTTCGATTTGCACGAAATTTGGCATAGCGTAGTGGATTAAGTCTAGAATGATGTGTGTTAAGTTTCGTGAAAATCGGTATAGATTTAGATATAGCTCCCATATATATCTTCGTCCGTTTTAAGGTAAATGGTGTACCAAAGTCCCTACATATCATTCGATTTGCACGAAATTTGGTATATTTTACTGAATTAGGTCTAGAGGGATGGGTGTTACGTTTTAATCGGTCCAGATTAATATATAGCCCCCATATATTTTCGTCCGATTTTATGTAAATGGTGTACCAAAGTCCCTATATATCTTTCGATTTGCACGAAATTTGGCATAGCGTAATGATTAAGGTCTAGAATGATGTGTGTTAAGTTTCGTGGAAATCGGTTCAGATTTAGATATAGCTCCCATATATATCTTCGTCCGATTTAAGGTAAATGGTTTAGCAAAGTCCCTATATATCTTTCGATTTACAGGAAATTTGTCATAGCGTACTAAATGGCGTCTATAATAATGTGTGCTAAGTTTCATGAAAATCGGTTCAGATTTAGATATAGCTCTCATATATATTTTCTTCCGATTTTATGTAATTGGTGCACCAAAGTCCCCATATATCTTTCAATGTGCACGAATTTTGGAATAGGGTACTGAATTAAGTCTAGAATGATGTTGCTAAGCTTCGTGAAAAGATCCATAGCTAGGCCGATTGACACAACGTACTGAAATCGGTTCAGATATAGATATATAACAAAAACGCGATGTCTGTTAGGATACATATTTAGAATGTACCCAAAATGGTGAAGGGTATCATATAGTCGGCCCAGTCCGACTTTACTACTTTCCTTACTGGTTGATATTCTATAATGTCAAATAAATTATCATAGAGGAGGTGAAAAAAATAGAAGACACTATTCGCAAAACAATTTTTTGTTTGTTCGTCGAGAAGCACTATTGTCGGAATACAGTACAGAAATTAACTAAAGCCGGCCTAAAATTCGAAAAACCTTTGAACAAGGTTAAAAGCTCATAATAGTCATTAGTAACATATTTATTTTAAAAGATTTAAGATTTCGAATCAGACTCTTGCTTACATATTTACATTGCTTGGTATAAAATTATTTACTTCCATCGTTAATTTCACATGTGATTTATTTCCTTTTTCAACAAATATAAATAAATAACAAATACTCCTTTGTGTATGTCCTTAATTATCTGTTAACAGAAGAAAAAAAAACAACAAACAGACTAAATTTCCACGGTAATTTTATTTTAATTAAAACTCTTTTGTTTGGGAATGTGTTTGTGACACCAAAATCACACATGAACGTTAAACACGTATTTGTTAGCGTTAAATGAGTTAATTAAATTTCACAAAATAAAAAAAAAACTTTTTCTTCCTCTGGCAAAGAAAAAGGGTTGAACTCCAAAGCGATAAATCTTTTCTTGTAGTCTCTTGTCTAACCACCGTTTAAATATTTACTGTTGGGGAAGAACTTTTCCAGCCACTTGTGTGTGTGTGTTTTTTTCTTTTTATCAAAAGAAAATATCTTAGGATGAAGGAAATAGAAGGAGACAAATGAAAATGGCATCTTCTTCGTTAGAATTGAAACATGACGTTCGGAAGGGATATTTTTAAAGGCAGAGATATATCAGGAATGACATGCAGAGGAACAACTCCTCAAAATATTTTTTTTTTTCTAAAATACTCCTATGCGTAATTCTCTAGAAATATTTTTGAAAGGAATCACGACTTTGTTGGCATTTCTAAAAATTTGTAGAATGCCGAAAAAAAATATTTTTAAAAAGGCCACACCCATATAAATGCCTCACAAAATATTTTTAAAAAGCTCAAAAAAATGATTTTTAAAAATCCAACCTTGATTACGGCCTCAAAAAATGATCCTAAAAAGTCCACGCCTATATTAATGCCTCAAAAAATAATTTTCAAAATTTCACTCCTGTATTTTTTTAAAATATCCATTCCCAAATAAATGCCTCAAAAAATAATTTTAAAAATGAAATGACTCAAAAAATTATTTTAACCAGTAAGGAAAGTAGTAAAGTCGGATGGGGTCGACTATATGATACCCTTCACCACAATGCTCAATTGTGTACGTTGTGCAAAATTGCATGTCAATCTGATAAACATGAGGTGATCTGAACCGATTTTTACGAAACTCAGCCCACATCATTCCAGACTCAATACAAAACTTGGCAGACATCTCTCTAGGATCAATTCAGTAAGTTATGCCGAATTTTGCAACTCGAAAGGTATATAGGGACTTTGGTGCACCATTCTTACGAAAATATATATGGGAGCTATATCTAAATCTGAAACAATTTTTCGTTCTTGGGCCAAATAAATGAGCCCATCCCACGTCTAATTTAGATATATTGATGGTCTGGGGCAGCTTTCCCAACTGAGGTTGGCATTCTGAGTTTTTAAAAATTTTCACAGAATATTTGATAAGTCCATTTCATGACATAGTCCCCATAGAAAGATCCCGTCCGCTTTTCTGTAATTTCAGGGTCCTGGATAATTTAAAGTCTCCTTTTCTAGTGCCATAAATTTCCAATTCGTCTATACCTTAATTTCTCCCACATATCGCCCATATTCATTTTCAATATCTCAAGGCATGGGAGATATAAATCACATATTCGTATTGCAGAGCACATGTGCACACAATGTGACATCATAAAGAATACCGACAATGGAAATAAAATACACGTTAATTCCAAGTCCACACATACTACCCCAAAATAACTACTCCCCGGCTGGTCCAATAACCCCACCCGCACACTTAAATTCAAAGAAAATATATCGTAGCCCAACAAAAAAAAGAGACACCAAACCCACCACACTAAATGGTGCACAAAAATGTTTGTGGCCTTAGTGCTGATAATAGTTAAAACCAGCCTCCAATTCTCTAACCTACACGCTAGTTTGCCCCCAGAGTCATCAGATCCAAATGTAATAGATAACCAGTGATTTTTTTCGTTAGATTCAATTTGTTCGTCGTTCGCTTGGAGGAGAAAGAGGAGGAGGAGTTTTGTTTTTGGTAAAACTAAACTGAATTTGATTCCCGGTTATTCAAAAACAAAAACGCATATCAGATGCGGGATGATGGTGTGTGTGGATGGAATAGATGTAGTTTTTCTCGGTTTGAATGTTGTCCCCTTAGCCTCCCCAGAGATGCGGATTTGAAACACTGAAATCAACAAAATGTTGAACAATTGAATTGATTTGGTGAACGGATATTCTAACAACCAAACACACACACCCAAAAAAGATGGTCCATGGTCATGTTGTATAACAAACAAACAATTGTAGAGCAAAACACACACATCAACCCATAGAACGTTATGTGGCCCCTGAATGTTTTTTTGCACATTGTGTGCAACTCCTCGGCAGATACTACCAAATAAATGCTTGTAATACTGCAAATAAACTACAAACAAAGTCCATTCCATTTCATTTTTGGCCAAAGGCAGCTTTGGTATCCTTATCAGCATCGTCATCAGCTTTTGTATCACAAATACCGATGCAATTTCGCAAACAACCCGCCATGGGTCTTTGTTTGTTGGCCGTTATAACGTAACGTAACGAACGAACATTGGCGGTTAATGGTGGCATTTGGACAACGACTATCAGAGGCCGACAAGAAAAATTGCTTTATTTGAATAAACGCGTTCAGATGCGGTTTGTTTCGGCCACCCCAGCCCCCAATCAAAGTACACAAACAAACCAGATGGGTACTCAAAAAATCAAATAGACACAAATTCGGAAATTTTTTAAGGGCATCGAAAATTAAACTTCATTTAGAATATTTTCGAGAATTTTGAGAAGAATATTTTTTTTTAATTTTGGGAGCTTTTTTAAAGTGTACGCCTATGTTGGTGGTTCTAAAAAATATTTTTTAAAATCCACGCCTATGTTGGTGCTTCTAAAATTGCCACATTGTGGTACTGGGTATTATGGTTTTGTGCATATGTTTGATATACATAGATGAACTTTCTGAGTCGATTTATGCAGTAGATGCTAAATTGTAAACAAAGTACAGGTCGCATTTATGATCCGATATTAATGAAATTCGACACAAGTCACTTATTTGGCCCAAGGACGAACCCCTATTGAAATTGAAGAAAATCGGGTCAAATTTAGATATAGCTCTCATTTATATTTTCGTCCGATTTAAGGTAAATGGGGCACCAATGTCGCTATATATCATTCGATTGGCACGAAATTTGGCATAGGATACTGAATTGGGTCCAGAATTATGTGCTGTTTCGTGAAAATGTTAGATGTTCGAATATTATATAACAATGTAAATGTCGAAGTCCCTATATAATATTCGATTTGCACGAAATTTTGTATAGTCTACTGAATTGAGTCTTGAATGACGTACATTAAGTTTCGAGAAAATCGGTTCAGATTTAGATATTGCTCCCATATATACTTTCGTCCGGTTTAAGGTAATTGGGGCACCAAAGTCCCTATATATCTTTCGATTTTCATGAAATTCGGCATAGAGTACTGAATGATGTCGAGAATGATGTGTGCAAAGTTTTGTGAAAATCGGTTCAGATTTAGATATAGCTCTCATATATAATTTCGTCCGATTTTATGTAAATGGTGCACCAAAGTCCCTATATATCTTTCGATTTGCACGAAATTTGGCATAAGATATTGAATTGGGTCCAGAATTATGTGTGCTAAGTTTGGTGAACATCGGTTCAGATTTCGATATAGCTCCCGTATATAGTTTCTTCCGATTTTATGTAAATGGTGCCTCGAAGTCCCTATATAAGATTCGATTTGCACGAAATTTTGTATAGTGTACTGAATTGAATCTTGTATGCCGTACATTAAGTTTCGAGAAAATCGGTTCAGATTTCGATATAGCTCTCATATATACTTTCGTCCGGTTTAAGGTAATTGGGGCACCAAAGTACCTATATATCTTTCGATTTTCATGAAATTCGGCATAGAGTACTGAATTATGTGCAGAATGATGTGTGCCAAGTTTCGAGAAAATCGGTTCTGATTTAGATATAGCTCCCATATATATTTTCGTCCGATTTAAGGTAAATAGTGCACCAAAGTCCCTATATATCCTTCGATTTGCATGAAATTCGGCATAGTGAATGATGTCGAGAATGATGTGGGCAAAGTTTTGTGAAAATCGGTCCAGATATAGATATAGCTCCCACATATATTTTGCACCAAAGTCCCTATATAACTTTCGATTTGAACGAAATTTTGCATAGTGTACTGTATTGAGTCTTGAATGACGTGCGTTAAGTTTCGATTTCGATTTGCACGAAATTTTGTATGTGAGTACTGAATTGAGTCTTGAATGACGTGCATTAAGTTTCGTGAAAATCGGTTGAGATTTAGATAAAGCTCCCATTTATGCTTTCGTCCCTATATATCTCTCGATTTACACGAAATTTGGCATAGGGTACTGAAAAAGGTAGATAATGGAGTGTGCCAAGTATCGTGAAAATCGGTTCAGATTTAGATATAGCTCCGATATATATTTTCTCCCTATTTAATATAAATTGATTGACACAGCGTACTGAAATTAGTATTCCTTCGAAAAGGCAACGTCTGTTAATATACATATGTAGAATATACCCGAAGTGGTAAAGGATATCATATAGTCGGCCCAGTCCGACTTTATATTAAATATATTTTCCATTTCCCTTTAACTCATAAATTCTCATTGTCTTTATTCCAGGGAAAAGTTTCACTCTAACCATAACCGTTTCAACAAATCCGCCACACATTGCCACATACAATAAGGCCATAAAAGTTACAGTCGATGGACCCCGAGAACCACGATCCAAAACCAGTAAGTATTGTCAAATTCACATGTATACCATTTTTCATTCATTGCATAATGAACACAGACACACACACAATCTATAATGAAATGAAGTCTTACAAAACAGACGACTTTGTTAATAAATACATGAGGAGTACAGGGTAGTTGCGAAAATCTCATAAATCCTTAAACTATAGACAAGAGAACGAGATTTAATTTTTCTGCTGCTGTTCAACTTGGAAATATTTAAATAAAATGCACAATTCATTAGATTCATTTGTTGGTGAGATAAAAAGAGAAAAAATACATACACTCATGCATAATTTAATGTGATGGACAGTGGGCCGGAGGGGACAGTCAAATTATTATATTATCAAGGCAATTGTTGGGACTACCAAACATAGAGTTCGTGGGGAATAAATTTGCATTTCCAAGGAACTATTGTCAAATTCGGCATTACGAACAAGGGTTATAAAATCGGGGTATACCAAAAAGGTTAAGATTGTCAGGTCTTGTCATGGGAAACAAATCATAATATAAATAAATGGATTAAGTATGATATTTAGGAGTTAATACAGTATGTAGCCGTCGGAAAATTTAGAACAGCTAATATTAAAAAAAAAACAATTTTTAAATCATTTGCTTTAGGGACAACTCAATGATAATGTTGAAATTTTCACCGATGTTTGTTCCTGAATAAAATAATATTATTTCAGAAGTTAAATGAGGTTCTAAATTTTCGAATATGCGTCTACTTTTTTTAACATCTTCCATGGAGATGGAGTTTATATTATTCGAGGCCTCATACAGTTTATATATTCTTAAACAGAATATAATTCTAGGCCGACTTATATATGCCCTTTGGTCTGTTAAAATATTGATTCTATTGAAAATGATATATAGTGGTACCTTTTTTTGATAGAGCCCCTAAATAAAGACTGGAATTTGAAATTCTGGATTCTTGTAGATGAAAAGTAAAAATTGTTATTTTAGTTATGAAGCAACTGCCACGAAATGTAGATCCGATTCGGGCCAAAATCGGAGATCAATTGGACGAAAAGATTACATTTGTCTGCTTGTTAGATGATCTAGACCTGAATGTGATGAACTTCTATATAAGAGAGCCGATTTTATAGTGACACTTTTTCGCAGACATTTTGAAGTGCATTGGTAGTTGTGTAGGGTATCATATGATCGGCACCGTTCTAAAATACGGGTTTCAATATGGTTTATTTATATTGCTCGGCTCGGATGGTTCTGTTTTACCATATGTCTAGTCCAAGGCATCATAAGAAGATTGGTGTCCCAAATTTGTGTTAGTAAAAATGTGGAGTTTTCGGAGTATTTTGAAACTCCATACCTTCCCTAGCATGTACTTGCTTCCAGAACCATAATACCATTGTAATTAAAATCGTATCGGCTACATGCAGTTGAATGTTCATAATTTTCTGAGATAAACCAAAAAAGTAAATTTGAGCCAACATGTAAGACCTATTATTCCACTGTACATACAACTTAGACAGTCTTACAACTGCATCCCCAACAAAAAAAAAAATAATACCTCACCTCTTCTATCTTCACATCTCGCAATTTACAAATCTAAAGATAGTTTATGACTCTAAAAAGACAAACAAAACTTTTATTTCCCTTTTCTATACATTTTGTTTGTCTATGTGGAGTTTTGGTTGATGTTGCTCCAACTACCAACAGCAACCAAGATTTACTGCAGCACACGTTGACGTTGTCAATGCTATTCACATAGAAAACAATTCATCTTTCAAAGGAATATTCATTAATGCTAAATAACATTAGAGTAAAATGAAATGAAACGGATGGACGGACGTATGGACAAACGAACGGATGCAAAAACAAAAACGGGGTTACTTTACCCACAACTATGTACGACGAAGGACAGGCATACACACACACACCCAAATGGTAATGTGGCCAGGCTAAGTTGTACGATAACGACAACAGCAACAATGAGGACAGTTAACAATGCAAAAAAACGAGAGCAGGACAAAACGTCCATTTTGTAGTTTGAAATATTTATAAAGATGCAAATATATTCCATTTTGCATATGTTAAGCTTGTCTTGTGAGCAAACGCACACCCACACACACACACTCTGAATGGTAGTTCTACACAAATGTGTGTGTGTGTGTGGAATGTAGACACACACACACATACATAAACCGTTTGTCTTCTATAAAACTATTTACTTTCCTAAAAAAAGGATGGTTTATTACTGTTTTTTTTTTGTTCTTTAATGAAAGGACTACTCGGCTTTTGCAAGGATGATTCCTCGACCACCAGCACTACCACCACTCGGCTACTGTTGCTAATGTGCTCCATTGTCCTTTGCTGGATATGCAATTGTCTTTTTATTCATTTTTGTTACTTTGACTTTCCACAAAATGATTTATCTCGTTTAAGTTGTGTCCTTATTGTTGCTGGTTTTTTATTTTTCCATTGCTCTCTTTTTATTATTTTAATTTTAAAAGTTTTCTATTCAGTGTTGGTTGTAATGAAGTTTTCGAAATATATAATTAAGAGTTAGGTAGATGTAGTTAAATGTAGTTTTAAAAATTTTGAAAATGTATACATGAAAGGGATTGGACCGATATTAATATTAGGACTTTCAAATGGGCATTCTCTAGATCGGAAATACGAATTTTCTGAATATTTGATAATAGAGCTGAAAAAACTGTAGACCGAATCATTAGAAAAACCAGTGAGCGGAGCAGTATAGTCGGACGGGGCCGACCATGCGATACCCTACACAACTACCTCGAAACTCCAACTTTCTGCGGATGTTTATTACGAGCCTGGGCAATATTTCGTGATATTTGCTCAATCTAGCCCGATTAGAGGTCAACAGCACCTCTTCCTTACACTGACATATTTTCTGAATATAACTCATTTCAGTACAGCCCTTCTAATTAATTGTCCAGATTCCCTTCGCAGTGGGTTGTGTTGTGATGTTCGGCCTATTATAGGCATCGACGCGAAAAAACACAAGAAATAAGTTTTCGGTCCACTTCATCCCAAAATTATTATCTGATTATCACCGAAAATTATAGGCGTTGTACATGACCATAACTAGAACCTCATTGAACATTTCAAAGGGATCAGCGCTATATTTCGCCCTCTAGTGTGGTAATGGTTTATTAAATAATATCTGAATACGTAAGCACCTGTAAATATTTACGTGTAACTCCTACATCCGAGTACATACGACAATATAATTGATATCAATTTAAAGGTCAACCACTCCTCTTGTATATATTATCATCTTCTCGGTCTATGTCCTCCAGGGGTAAATATATACGCCATAGAATACAAATGTTGTAATTTTTCACACAAAAGTCAGGGTCCATTTGACCCGCTAAATACTGACCGGTCTTTATAAAAACAGGCATGCTTATTCTTTGGCCCGCCATACAGTCCGGACTTGGCACCTTCTCCATGTAAAAATTCGCTATGTTTGGGCCATAATTGCGGCCTCTGGAGCTACCAGAAAAACCGACAAAAATTAAGTATGTGGCACATTTCATCCCCTAAATATTAAGCGATCTTCACCAATAGGGGTCTTTATTGGGCTGAACCTATTCTACATGCAAAATTACGTGAAGATTGTCCCATAACTGTGGCCTGTATCGTGTTTACAAAATATAATGGACAAACGGACGAACGGGCGGACGGACGGACGGACACATATTTCTAGATCCACTCAGCTAATCGAGATATGACGATTGGTACACTTAAAGGTGGGTCTAGGGCCAATATTTCGCGGCGTTACAAACTCTTGGGGCTGCACAAAGCTATAATACCCTGACAACATAGTTGTGTAGGGTATAATGAATAAATAAATTTAAATCGATTACTCGAAACTCTTTTTTGTTTGTTTTATTTTTTTATATTTTGGGTACTCATTTATATGGGGCCAGTATCGAAAATCTTCTGCAATGGAGAAATTCGACTAAAACTTTCAAAATAGAAATACATTGTTTAAATTAGGCAAGATGAATATTAATGGGGGAAATTGCATGAGGCATTTCAGGAACATATTCTTGAAATAAGTTACTTTGACTAATTACAGCCACTTCGAGGCCAAAAACCTTCAAAATACCAAAACTGAGCTGGCGCTTCTTATATGAGGGCTGTCTTTTTGAGTGTCGTCTATATAGGAAGAAAGTTTAATGGATTATTGTAAAACAAGTGAGCGGAGCAATATAGTCAGACTGGGCCGACCATTTATACCCTAAATAACTATCACGAAAATATAATTTTTTGCGGTTCATATTCGGAGCCTGCGGAATATATCGCTATATTATTATTTCCACCCTCTTGACCAATTATAGTTCAACACATCCACTTTCTAACCCTGACTCATTTTCCAAATCTTGTTTTCCAGAGGTGAATATTTACGTCATAAAAAACAAATTTGGTCATCTTGGGTTTTGGTTGGAATATTGATCGATCATCATCTAAAATTTCGTTCTAAGTATTTTGGTCAGATCCCCCTCACTGTGTGAAATATGTGATATTCTGCGTTTAATAATGACCTCTGCAGCAACTAGAAAGTCTGACAAAAATAAAGTTTTCGATTCATTGCACCCCCTAAATACTATCGAAATGTATAGGCGTCGTCCTTGACCCTAAACGGAACTTCATATAAAATTTCAAAGCGATCAGCACGACACTTCCGCCCTCTTGTGTGGTAATAGTAATACTCAACAAGCAATAGTAATACTCAAAAGATGTCCATTAGGCCGGTCGTCAAAATGTGTATAAATCGGAGAAATGATCGAAGTTGACCGGCATGTTAGCAGTCGTAACATAGCCCAGGAGCTAAAAATCGACCATAAAACTGTTTTAAACCATTTACACTAAGCTGGATTGATAAAGAAGCTCGATGTTTGGGCGCCACACCAATTAACAGAAAAAATAGGATGGATTGAATTTTCAACTGCGTAGCCTAGGCCAAACGGAATGAGATAGACCCATTTCTAAAACGGATGGTGACTGGAGATGAGAAATGGATCACATGCGATAACACTGTGCGAAAATATTGTGTTCAAAGAGCGGTGAAGTACCTCAAAACGGTGGCCAAATAAGGACTAACGGCTAGGAAGGTTCTGCTATGCATTTGATGCGACTGAAAGGGATTACTTATTATGAGTTGCTTCCATATGGTCAAACGCTAAATTCTGATCTCTACTGTCAAAAACTGGACCTTTTGAAGATAGCAAACTAACCAGAAACGGCCTGAATTGGCCAACAGGACAGGTGTCGTGTTCCACTAGGACAACGCAAGGCCACACACATCTACAATGACTCGCCAGAAACTTCGGGAGCTTGGTTGGGGAACTTTAATGCATTCGCCATACAGTCCGGACTTGGCACCAAGCGACTATCCATTTTTTTCTTGAATTGCAAAATTTCTTTAATGATAAAAACAATTGGTATCTTGGGACAAAAATAGTGAGCAGGAGAGCCATTATGAAGTTATCTTTAAAATGGCAACAAAACGGTGCATATTTGGCCCAAATCGGACATTCTGATGCATGTTAAATAAAGTCCAACCTAATCTATATGTGGAAGCTATGTCTGTATCTGCACCAATTTCAACAGAACGCAATAACGTCAATCTAGTCTCAATTTGACACAATTCAGAACGAATTGTCAAACTTCATGCAAATCGAAAGAAAATATAGGGGTTTTTGTACACCATTTACATAAAATCGGACGAAAATATATATGGGAGCTAGATCTAAATTTGAACTGATTTTCACGAAACTCAACATACACCATTATAGACTCGATTCAGTAAGCTATGCTAAATTTCATGCAAATCGAAGGATATATAGGGACTTTTTTGTACGAAAATATATATGGGAACTATATTCGAAGCTGAACCGATTTTGTCGAAACTTGGCACACATCATTCTACACACAATTCAGTTCGCTATGCCAAATTTCGTGCAAATCGTAGGATATATAGGGGCTTTGGTACGCCATTTACCTTAAATCGGACGAAACTATATATGGGAGCTATATCTAAATCTGAACCGATTTTCACGAAACTTAGCACACATCATTCTAGACAAAAATCAGTATCAGATGCCAAATTTCGTGTAAATCGAACGATACATAGGTGCTTTGTTGTGCCATTTACATAAAATCGGACGAAAATATATATGGGAGCTATATCTGAATCTGAACCGATTTTAACGAAACTTAAAACACATCATTCTAGACTCAATTCAGTACACTGTGCCAAATTTCGTGCAAATCGAGAGATATATAGGGACTTTGGTTCACCATTTACATTAAATCGGACGAAAATATATAGGGGAGCTATATGTAAATCTGAACCGATTTTCACGAAACTTAGCACACATCATTCTAAACTCATTTCAGTATGCTGTGCCAAATTTCGTGCAAATCGAAAGATATATAGGGGTTTAAATACACCATTTACATAAAATTGGACCAAAAAATATATATTGGAGCTATATCTAAATTTGAACCGATTTTCACGAAACTTAACACACATCGTTCTAGACATAATTCATTTCGCTGTGCCAAATTTCGTGCAAATCGAAGGATATATAACATTTTAGTACACCATTTACATAACATCAGACGAAAATATATATAGGAGCTATATCTGAACCGATTTTCCCAATTTCAATAGAGTTCGTCCTTGGGCCAAGTAAATGAGCTGTGTCAAATTTCTTCCAATTCGGATCATAAATGTGACCTGTACTTTGTTTACTTTTTAACATGGTCAGACAAACGGACTGAAGGACATGCATAAATCGACTCAGAAAGTGATTCTATGCATATTCTCAAAAGGAACCATGCGTCTATCTCGTTTCCTTTTGCCTGTTACAAACATATGCACAAAAACATAACACCCTGTACCACAGTGTGGTTAAGGGTATAAAACACGTCTTTTTGTTGATTTTTATATTTTTTAATTTTGGATATTCATTTATATGGGCCTGCATCGAAAATCTTATTAGCTGGCTTATGACCGAACGGTTTTTCCAATAACCGAGCCGCTTCGGTCTTGTGCGCATCTCATCCAATTTGAAAGACCATTTTCCGAGATGTTGCCTTCCCCTTCTGCGTGAACCATCACTTGGCTCGCTTTTATATGCCTTTTGAGCTGGGGCATCCTCATCTATTCTCACAAGATGGCCTAGCCAACGTAGTCGCTGCAGCTTGGTCCATCTGACTATGTCGATTACTGAGAATAAATTGTATTTTCGACGGCGATATTCACCGACGACGCATATCGGTCCTTAGATCTTTGGGAGGGATTATCTCTCAAACACTCCAAGAGCTGCCTCATCTACTTGCGCAATTACCCATGCTTCAGATCCATAAAACAACACGGGCAATATCAGCGTCTTGTAGAGTGTGAGTTTGGTCTGGCGAGAGTTGGCTTTGCTTTTGAGTTGCTTACTCAGACCATATTAGCATCTGTTGACCATCACAATCCTTCTCCGGATTTCAAAACTGATGTCATTCGTTTTATTTATGGCGGTGCCGAGGTATATAAAGTCTTTAACTACCTCGAAGCTGTAGTTCTCAAGTTCCACAGTTGGGCCGAGTCTTCTGGACGTCTTGCGCGTTGATACCATCAGCTTGGTCTTCTCGTCATTTACTGCCAGTGCCACTGGCAGGGTCCCCCTATTTTCGGTGTCCCACTGAAGGGGACCCCCCCCCAATTTTCGGTGTCAAAATTATTTTTATTAATTCGAATCTACTCTAATTCTAGAATGTCCCTACAAAATTTCAAGTGAACATCTCAAGAACTCTTGATGATATAGCCGATTTATGGTTCCCTTAAACCAACTCCTTCTCTATTCGTTCAAAGGTGACTGTTACTGCTCGCAATGTTCGACCCTTTATGTAGTTCGTGTACAGAGTGTCAAAGGTCTCGTATGACCTTTTCCAGCAAAATTTTGAAGAGGTCACACGACAAACGGTCATCTTGTCTGAATCCTCGTTCGGTATTGAACGACTTTAAAATACCAAAACTAGCTGACCCCTCTTATATATAGGGGCTGTATTTTTCAATGCCGTCTATCCAGTAAGAAATTTTAATGATCTATTCGAAAAAAAAATATTGTATCGATTTTTCGGGGAATTAAAATCTTGTGAATTATTAAAAATTAAATTATTAACAAAATCTTCTTTACATAAAAGAACACATTAATACAAACACACACACCCACAAATTCCAACTCATTGCAACTTAGTTAAGGACAGCCAATAAAAAAAGCATTCAAAACACAGTGTTATCTATTTTAGGACAACAGCAACAGTTCCATTTTGCCTTTGGCCAAAGACCGTTTCATTTCTCGACGGATCCACTGTCTGGTTTTCGTATGCCACCAATTGGCAATTGTCAAAGTAAGTAGCAACAACAATACTAAAAAAAAACAGCAAAATTAAATATTCTATAAAAAAAACAACAACTGCTCTTTACAATTTTATAATTAACAATATTTACTAAAATTAAAAAAAAAAAAAAAAAACTTAACTAATATTAGCTATGAAAAAAAAAACAAACTTATAAACCAAACAAATCTCATAACATTTAATTGCATGGATGGCTTTCATAGAAGCTTCTCTTTAATATTGTAATTTTCTATCGTTTTTTTCTTTGTTGTTGTTAATTTTTATTTATATTTTAATATTATTATTATTAACAAATTGATTTAAATGCTGGCTAAGTGTATGTGTGTAATTTAGAGCCATATTTTTATACATTAAGTTTATGTGGGCATAATAAAAAAAAACACTGCAGCTGCAGTTAAATCTGGACAAAAATGCCATATCAAATACCACTGTCAGACACCACAAATCGAACCTCAAAAAGCCGCATAAAATCCGCACACAAAAACGATTAGTTTGTTGGTTTTTTTAGGTGGCGGGATACTTTTTTGCTATTTTGTTGCCTGTTTATTTTTTTTTCAAAGTTTTATTGGAGAAAAAAATTAATAAGGTTTGGGTGATGGAGATTTCAGTGATGTGTGTAAGTGTGTGGTGCGACATATTTATTTCGATTTATGTGTGTATATTATACCCTTCACCACAGTGCGGTACAGGGTATTATGTCTTAGTGCATATGTTTGTAACAGGCAAAAATAATCGAGATAGACCCATGGTTCCCTTTGAGAATATGCATAGAATCACTTTCTGAGTCGATTTATGCATGTCCCTCTGTCCGTCCGTCCGTCCATGTATTTTTGTTAACAAAATACAGGTCGCATTTATGATCCGATTTGGATGAAATTTGGCACAGGTCACTTAATTGACCCAAGGACGAACCCTATTGAAAATGGGAAAAATCGGTTCAGGTTTAGATATAGCTCCCATATATGATTTCATCCGATTTAAGATAAATGGTGTACCAAAGTCCCTATATATCTTTCGATATGCACGAAATTCGGCATAGAGTACTGAATTAGGTCCAGAATGATGTGTGCTAAGTTTCGAGAAAATCGGGTCAGATATAGATATAGCTCCCATATATAGTTTCGTCCGATTTAAGGTAAATGGGGCTCCAAAGTCCATATATATATCTTTCGATTTGCACGAAATTTGGTATAGCCTACTGAATTAGGTCCAGAATGGTGTGTGCCAAGTTTAGGGAAAATCGGTCCAGTTTTAGTTATAGCTCCCATATATAGTTTCGTCCGATTTTATGTAAATGGTGCACCAAAGTCCCTATATATCTTTCGATATGCACGAAATTCGGCATAGAGTACTGAATTAGGTCCAGAATGATGTGTGCTATGTTTCGAGAAAATCGGTTCAGATTTAGATATAGCTCCCATATATAGTTTCGTCCGATTTAAGGTAAATGGGACTCCAACGTGCCTATATATCTTTCGATTTGCACGAAATTTGGCATAGGTTTCTGAATTAGGTCCAAAATGATGCGTGCTAAGTTTCGTGAAAATCGGTTTAGATTTAGATATAGCTTCAATGTATACTTTCGACCGATTTAATTTAAATTGTGCACTAAAGACCCAAATATTGGCACATTCTTCCATATACAATGTTGTACATATGTACTGTTACATCAAATAACATTTCGTGTGTCAAGTTTTCTTGTAATTGGTTCAGATTTAAATCTATTTACAAAATTTAGAATAGGTTGCAAAATGGTATGTGTTGGAATTTATGTTAGTCGGTTTACTTATAGATAAAGATCGCATATTTAAATTCGTTCAATTTCATGTCAATGTTTCTTAGAAAAGGCGACGTCTGTTAGGATACATATTCTACATATGTATCCCCAGTGGTGAAGGGTATCATATAGTCGGCCCAGTCCGACTTTACTACTTTCCTTACTGGTTTTATTATTATTTTTTTACGATTTTGAGGTTTCTGAAAGTGTATTTATTAGTTTTGTACAAAGAAGTGAAGGACTATATTTATATATAAACATGAAAATAATTTAAATAAAATTGCAAAATTTTTCCTACAGATGCTTTAAAAAAATATGCAATAGTAGTCGATAAAGAAAAAATTATTTTTAAAAAAATTATAAATGTTATTTTCTTAGAATAAATTAAAAAAACAAGTGCCCTCACTCAATATATCTCATCCCCATCAACAATATATTATTTATGTTAATAATTTATTCATAAATAACTTGGAAGCATTTATTTATATTTATTTGTTGGCAACAACAAAATAAAAAAAATTATGCATTTGTGTTTGTGAACTGTTGTAGATGATTTTTGCTGTTGCTGATGCTGCTGCATCCTCTGATGTATATTTTTATGTCGCCAAAATGAGCAACACAAAAACACAAACAACAACAGCAACATGGTAGTAATAAATTAAGTTATGCGCGTGTGTGTGTGTGTGTATTTTTTTCTGGCAAAAAGTCATTAAATTAACGTCATAAACATCAGTGGTAGATAAATTTATTAAATATGGTGCATCGTTATAATCATCGGCGTCCTCATAATCATTGTCACCATCATCAGATAAGGGAATTACAGTTTATAATTATAAAAAAATATAAGTGATATATGAATACATACATATGTATGTAGGTAGATTTTAGGGTTTTATTATCAAAAAATTTAAATTTTATTTTTAATAGCTACAATAATTATTATATAGTACATTATTTAATATTAGGTTGGGGAAAAAGAAATACACTATTTTTTCGGCAGATGGCTGTATTGCTAGATTTCTCGTAAAGTATCGATCAAACAATTTCAGATTTATGCTCGTTGGAAGGGTAAAAATGGGAGTGAACAAAGAAAAAAATCGGTACAGTTTACAGTTTTTCTTTGACAGCGGTGAAAATGCAAGTCAATCAGCTAAAATTGTGAATGGTGTTAATCATTCCGATACTGTAACAGTCAATTATATGGGAAGTTTTAATGTATTCGCCATACAGTCCGGACTTGGCACCAAGCGATCATCATTTTTTTCTTGCATTCAAAATTTCTTTAGTGATAAAAAAGGGAGGATTGTGGAAATCGACTACTAGAGCTTTTTGCCAATAGAGAGCAGGACTTCAATGAGAGAGGCATTATGAAGTTACCTGTAATATGGCAACAAATCATTCAACAAAACGGTTTGTCAAAACGGAATATCTAAATCGGGCATTCCGAAGCATGTTAAATAAAGTCCGATAGTTCATAAAAAATAATGGAATTCTTTTTCCCCAATCTAATATTTCGCGCTGATCGATTTGAAATTTTACACGAAGTCCCGTTTATTGTCAAGGACGACGCCTTCAATTTTCAGAGATGATCAAATGTTATTTAGAGGTTGAAATAGACCAAAATTATAATTTTTATGTGTCTTTTTTCAAGTCGTTTTTATAGGCCACAATAATAAACCGAAAATCACAATACATGGAATCTGATCAATGCTCCACGGTTCAAATCAACCAAGACCTTTCTGTGTAAAATGTTCATCTTATGGTGTAAATGTTCAACCCGTAAAAAATATTCCGGAAATATGCCAGTGTAAGAAACAGTAGTTGTTGATCTCTAATCGATTAAGAGGGTGCAAATATCGAAAATATTGCCCTGGCACGGAGTGTAAATCCGCAGAATGTTAGTGTTTCGTGGCAGGATATCATATGGTCGGCCCCGTCCGACTATACTACTCTGCTTACTTATTTTCTTATTTTTGATCGATTTAACCGTGTTCTCTCTTAATATATAATTTCGACGCATTTTCCATCCCAACTTACCTTTTTCCACCGAAATGGCTGTAATTTGACATCCCAGATTTGGGGAAAGTGAGGACTATATTTTTTAAAATGTGCGAAACATATTAATGTTTTGACATACTTACATACTTAGATGACATGTGACAGAACAGTTGTTCCATAAGCCGAACTTAAAAAAGATTTTGAAAGGCCCTGTTCCGAAATGTTGTCTTCCACTTGATCTTTCTTTCGAATTCGTGGTCTTCCATTCCTGCGGGAACCATATGTTGGCTCGCTTTTATCTGCCTTTTAACCTGGGTCATCCTCATCCATTCTCACAACATAACCTAGCCACCGTAATTGCTGCATCTCTATACGTCTGACTTCTTTGATGTCCGGGAATAGTTCATTCGGTTTGGCCCATAGACTTTTGGGATAATCTTTCCTTCAAACTCCCCAAGGGCTGCCTTATCTGCTTACGCAAGTACCCATACTTCAGATCCATACAACATCACGGGTAGTATCAGCGTCTTGTAGAGTGTGAGTTTGGTTTGGCGAGAGTTGTCCTTGTAACATCCTTTTCCGAGTTTCAAAACTGATGTCATTAGTTTTATTTATGGCGGTACCGAGGTATATAAAATCTTTGACAACCTAGAACTACAGCTTCTAGGTTCAACTCTTGGTCCGTTCACGTTCCACTCTTGGCCCGAGCCTACTGGACGTCTTGGTCATTCATACCATCAGCTTGGTCTTCTCGCATTTACTGCCAGCCCTACTTTGGCAGACTTCTTCTCAATTCGTTTAAAGGTGGCTGTTACCGTTCGCAATGTTAGACAGAATATGTCGATGTCGTCAGCGTAGGCGAGTAACATATGCAGTTTTGTGTACAGATTGACATTTCTGTTCACATTTGCATCTCGTATGACGTTTTCCAGCAGGATGGTAAACAGGTCACACAACCAACTGTCACCTTGTCTGAATCCTCGTTCCGTATTGAAGGGCTCCGGGAGGTCCTTTTCGACTTTAACTGCTGATCTTGTGCCACTCAATCTTATCCTGCATTGCCGTATTAATTTTGCAGGAATTCCGAACGCAGACTTGGTTTTAAACACCTCTGAGCGGATTGGACTGTAGACGGTATTTAAAGTCGACGAATAGGTGGAATGTGTCTAGTTGCTTGACGTGGGTCTTTTCCAGAACTTGGGGTAGTGTGAAAATCTGGTCTGTAGTGTTTTTGTTAGGCCTGAAGGCGCATTGGTATGGTCCAATAATGTCATAGACCGTCGTTCACAGAGCACGCTGGATAGCACTTTATATGCGGAGGGAAGGAAACTTATTCCTCAATAGTTGGTACATTTCGTCTCGTCTCCTTTTTTGTGCACGGGACACAAGATGCTGAGGTTCTGACATAGGATCCATATAACTCTGCTATTGCGGGATTCAGAAGCCTACATACAATGGTCCGGCTTTTATTTGAAATTATTAAATCAATTTTTCCACTTAAGGGGACCCCCCCATTCTCAGGGTCAATTTCTTTTATTTACTTCGAATCAACACTAATTCAAGAATGTTCCTACAAAATTTCAAGTGAAAATCTCAAGAACTCTTGAAGATATAGCCGATTTATTGTGTCAGCATCAAGTGACGGCTAAAGGGCTTCTCAAACTTTAAACGCGTTTTTCTCTAAACATTTTTTTAGAGAATGGCGGGCACGATAACTCAAAAACTAATAACCCAATCGATTTCAAATTTTACACGTTTCTCTGTGAGTGTGAGTGAAGATCTTCCTTATTTTTCAGCTTGGTTCTTGGTCAAAAATCGGCGATTTTCCAAAAATATTTTTTCAAAGATCTGCCATTTTGTTAATTTTAGAGCGAAGTCAATAATTCTAGTTCATACGAGAGCCAAACATGTACTCTTTCTAACACCCTTTCAGTGTCAAAAAAATGTTTGTCGGAATAAAAATCTAAAATTTTGTACTTAAAATCGTATGAAGGCACAGAGTTTAGAAAAAAAAAATACAATTCTTATTTTAACCCTCAGACAGTTTTGTCTGTCTTTCAGCAAAAACAAAGACATCAATTGTAACGGTACATAGGATAACCGAAAATTTGCAAAGGAAGAGAGTAATTTTAAATGTCGAATATATTCGACAAAAACACTGAAAGGGTTAATATTCTCGGATCATATCAGACAGCATGCATAAATCTCACAACGACCTTTTAAAAAATTGTATAATGTGTTCGGTTCGAGCTGTTGGAACAATTAAGTGATGTATAGAATAAAACAAGGACATGTTGCTCAAAAACAGCTGATAATATTGCTGATGTAGACAACGCGTAAAGGAAAACCAAGATACGTAAGCTATTCGCCATTGTTTGGGATTGGACATTCTACGTCATTACAGCGTATATTGCCTAAGGACTTAGGTACTAAGACTACATAGTTCAAATGCCTGTCGATAAAAAATAAAAGCGTATCTTAGCTTTGAGTTTATAAAATATAAGAATATTATACCGAAATTCATCGAAATCATCTTCGCTTATAATGTAGCCACCTAGATGTAAATAGTTGTAGGTGGCTACGTCAATAAGCAAAACTGTCATATCTGAGCCTCGGAAAACCCATGATTTATTATTGAGAAACCGATCCACCCTCAATGTGTTAATCCTTGGTGTAGTTTATGGTCAGATGGGATCATTGGTCCTTAATTTTTGGAAAGGGAGTTTCGTGTCCCGGACCGCCCCCTGCGTACGTCCCTGGTTTACATCCAACAAGACGTCGATACAGTACATACATGCCAATTGCTGCAACTAAATTGTATATTCTATATGCCGAACTTCTCTCTCTATCTCTAGATCATTCATATTATTCTTGGCACGCATTTGTGGGGTAGTTATATTCACCATATGATGATTATATTCACTCTTTCTAAAGTCATGAGGAGGCACTATGTTGCAATTTTCAAGGCTCTGGCGAGCATTAAGTTCTAACAAATCGGTGACGGTGGTTTTTAATGCCCCCGAAAAGTTCGTCGTTTCAATTTAATATAGCTGTACCTAATTTATTGGTATGTAAAATTGTCCTTGTGACTAGGTTTAGTATTTCATACAAATTGTATTCAAATTTGATTATACTTGGACATATTATTGCATAAATTCAATTTATGTATTTATGTATATTGCAATCGTATTCAGCGCACACCTCAACCTATCCCAAATGACTTTTAATTCACACGATATTTAAAATGAAAAATCAAAATTGATATTTATAAATTATTTATTTAAATATTTTATTAAGCTAAACCCGCATGACTTAATTACCGGCTACAAGCGAATACCGATGGATGTTTGGTAAAGAAAAAAAACCAACAACAACAGCACATTATATGATAAATAAACACACGGATATATACATATACGTACATAATTACATTAATTAATCCCTACTAGCTATGGCTAAAACTTACTCACGTACAAACGAACAAACAAACATAGAGACAGATACATATTGACAACACAATTGTAAATTACAATCGTGGACAAACGGCTGAAAACAAATATTTTATTAATTTTATAGATGGAAAATAAAAACGATACATGAGAACATATTAAAGCAGTAAGAGAAGTAGTAAAGTCGGACTGGACCGACTATGTCATACTCTTCAACACTATGGGTATATTCTACATACGTATGTATCCTAACAGACGTCGGCTTTTCGAAGGAACATTGACATGAAAGACAGACACCCGTTCGAAGTATATATGTATGCTATGTCTGCATCTGCACAAATTTCAAGAAAACAAAATAAAGTCTTTCTAGTCTCAATTTGATACGTTGTGCAAAATTTCGTGTCAATCGGACAAACATCAGGAGTTTGGTGCACAATTTGCCATATCTAAATCTGAACCTATTTTCACGAAATTTAACACACATCATTCAAAACTCAATTCGGTTCGCTGTGTCAAATTTCGTAGAAATCTAAAGATATATGGGGACTTTTGGCGCACAACTTACATTAAATCGGAAGAAAATATATATCGAAGCTACATCTAACTTGGAACCGATTTTCACGAAACTTAGCACACATCATTTCGAGACTTAATTCAGTACGATAGTTAAATCGGACGGAAATATATATGGCAGCTATATTCAAATCTGAACCGATTTTCACGAAACTTAGCGCACATCATTATAGACGCTATGCAAAAAAACATAATGTTATGTCAAAGTTCGTGCAAATCGAAGGATATAAAAAGACTGAATTGTACCACTTATATTAAGTCGGACGAAAATATATATGGAAGCTATGTTCAAATCTGAACCGATTTCCCCGAAACTTAACATATATCATTCTAGACCAAATCCAGTGATATGCCAAATTTCTACCAATCGAAAAATCTGACAAAAATTTATATCCAAATCTGAACCGATTTTCACGAAACTTTGCAAACATCATTCTAGACTAAATTCGGTACGCTATGAAATATAGGGGCTTTGGTACACTATTTACATTAAATCGGACGAAAATGTATATTCAAATCTGAACCGATTTTCACGAATCTTTGCAGACATCATTCCAGACTCAATTCAGTATGCTGTACCAAATTTCGTGCACATCGGAAGACGTATAGGGA
Organism: Musca vetustissima; assembly: GCF_032173495.1. Taxonomy (NCBI): domain Eukaryota; kingdom Metazoa; phylum Arthropoda; class Insecta; order Diptera; family Muscidae; genus Musca; species Musca vetustissima. The sequence continues at coordinate 91,385 of NW_026884228.1, forward strand.
CTTTGCTATACCAATTATCTTAAATCGGGCGAAAATATATAAGGAAGCTATATCTAAACCTGAACCGATTTTCACGGAACTTTGCAGACACCATTCTAGACATGATTGAGTACGCTTTGCGAAATTTCGTGCGAATCGAAAGATATATAGGGGCTTAGATACACTATTTATATTAAATCGGACGAAAATATATTTGGGAGCTATATCTAAATCTGAACCAATTTTCACGAAACTTAACACACATCATTAAAGACTCAATTCAGTACGTTGTGTAAAAATTCGTGCAAATCGGAAGAAATGTAAAGGCTTTGGGCTGGGGCATTCTCATTCATTCGCACAACATGGCCTGGCCACCGTAGACGCTGCAGCTCAATACGACTGACTATATCGATGTCCGCGTATAAATTGTTCGACGCCGATATTCACCGTCGACACAGATCGGCCCGTAGATCTTTCGGAGAATTTTTCTTTCAAACACCCCAAGAGCTGCCTCATCTGCTTGCGCAAGTACCCATATAACATCACGGGTAGTAGCAGCGTCTTGTAAAGTGTGAGTTTGGTCTGGCGGGAGTTGGCCTTGTTTCTAAACTGCTTACTTAGACCATGGTAGCATCTGTTGGCCATCACAATCCTTCTCCGAATTTCAAAAAAAAAGATGTCATTCTTTTTATTTATGGCGGTACCAAGGCATATAAAATCTTTAACTACCTCGAAGCTGTAGTTCTCAAGTTCTATAGTTGGTCCGAGTCTACTGGACGTCTTGCGCGTTGATGCCATGAACTTGGTTTTCTCGCCGTTTACTGCCAGTGGATGTTACCGCTCGCAATGTTCGACCCATTATATCGATGTCATCGGCGTAGGCGAGTAACATGTATTTTTTGGTGTACTGAGTGCCATTTCTGTTCACCTTTGTGTCTCGTATGACCATTTCCAGCAGGATGTTAAAAAGATCACACGACAAACTGTCACCTTGTCTGAATCCTCGTTCGGCATTGAAAGACTCCCATAGGTCCTTCCCGACTTTAACTGCTAACCTTGTGCCACTTAAAGTTATCCGGCATAGCCGTATTAATTTTGCAGGAATGCCAAACGGCTTTAAACATCTCTGAACGGATAGGGCTTTCGAATGCGGCTTTATAGTCGACAAATAGGTGGTATGTGTCGATGTGTTTTTCGTGGGTCTTTTTCAGGTTTCCATGAAAAGCTGGTTCCATGTTTTCATATAGTCCACATACATGGGTTCCGACGCAATGAAGGTATTCTGCAAGCCCGCCTCATGATTTTGCAATTTAGCCTAATAATTGATAGTTGTTTGGACCTTGCTTCTATATTTGTCACTCATGGCCCCAGTCAAAAAAGTTCCCCAATATTTTAAACTTTTTCCCAGCATTTAAATTCTAGTGGAAAAAAACTTACAATCTGTAGTTTCATAGGGTACACCATATTAAACCCATTTTATTTACAACATACTATGTGACATTTACAGCAACAACAACAAATTCAAATATTTAACAATCTATGGCATACAACAACGATTCATGGAAAAAGTAAACATTATAAACAAAAAACCCTTTCCTAATATTTGGTCTCCACACCAGCCAGCCCCTTACAATGTACACACACACACTTACCCACACACAAATATATACAAACAAGTCTAGGCATCACTTTTTGTTTGGTAACATCCACAAAGCCACAAATTTAAAGGAGGTAGGAAAAATGTTTAAGCCAATAGCATTAATAAAGCCACCACAAAATCAATATTCACCATTTAAACTGGTACCACGCGCCTATAAAAACTAATTAATAATTTCCGAATGGTCTATTAATTAAGCCTAATTTGTATATATGTGCGAGGCTGTGTGTGTGAGTTGCATGCTTGCTTACATAGTTTGTATGTAAAATAAAAACGAGGCAAAAAAATATTCGAAATATTCGTTCATTTATTATGGATGTGTACATATTTTTGTATGAACTTGAATCCTCCTTGTTGGTCTGATGATGATGCTGATGACAGCCAGTGCCTGTATAACATACATTTTGTATGTGGGTATGTATGTGTTGTGCTTCTGTCCTCTGACCGCCGTGTTTGTTATGCTGCTGCTGATGATTATGTTAGGAAATATATAAAAATGTACAGACTATTTGTATATTTATTCAGCCGATGAACGGAAACAGCAACAACAGTATTTGTTGTGCATGTAATATATTTATATATGTAGATTCGTGTCGGAAATGCACCAGGTAGAATACAGTGTTTTTGTAATGATATATATTCAAAAATAAGTATTCTGAACCAAATATCACACTCAATACACCTCGTTAGGATGACGGGATATTTTTTAAAGAAAATTATTTTTATAATTTTTTTAAATAATTTTTTGTCACTGACAGCAATAGGCCTGGATTTCTTTAAGAGCAACTTTAGAACTGATTTTTTAAAGAATATTTTTTCATGAACTCTTTAGGTCTGGATTTTTTTTCAAGGACTACTGTTAACCTGTATTTAAAAAAACAGCTGAATTTTTAAAGAATATTTATACCCTAAACAGCGATGTTGTCAGAGTATTAAAGCCCCAAGAGTTTGTTACGCCGCGAAATATTGGTCTTAGACCCACCTTTATGTGTACCGATCGTCATATCTCGACTAGCTAAGTCGATCTAGACATGTGTGTCTGTCCGTCCGTCTGTCCATTATAATTTTGTAAACACGATACTGGCCACAGCTATGGACTAATCTTCACTAGGATGGGTTCTGGCCAATGAAGATCCCTTTTGTTTTGGTAAAGATCGGTTGATATTTAGGGGATGAAATGGACTAAAAACCTTATTTTTGTCTGATTTTCTGGTCGCTCCAGTTATGGCCCAAACATCGGGAATTATTACATGTAGAAGGAGATCGGACCAAAGAATAAGCATGACGTTTTTGATAAAGATCGGTCAATATTTAGCGGGTCAAATGGATCCTGACTTTTGTGTGCAAAATGACAAAATTTGTATTCTATAGCGTATATATTTACACGTGAAGGGCATAAGGCCAAGAAGTGTAACTCCCTCGGATGTGGGAGTTACACTTAAATATTTACAGGTGCTTACATATTCAGATATTATTTAGTAACGCATTACCACACTAGAGGACGGAAATATAGCGCCAAGGACAACGCCTATTATTTTCGATGATGGTCAGATTACAATTTTGAGATGAAGTGGACCGAAAACCTTTTTTTTGTGTTTTTTTCGAGTTGATCTATAGTCCACAATTGAAAGTCGAACATCACAACACAACCCATGGTGAAGGGCAGAAATAAAGCGCTCATCGCTTAAAAATTTTCCAAGAGGTAACAGTCAAGGACAACGCCTATTATTTTCGGTAATGTTCACATAAAAAATTTGGGATGAAGGGGACCGAAAACTTAATTTTTTTTGGAGTCGATCTATAGTCAACAAGCCGAACATCGCAACACAATCCACGGTGAAGGGAATCTCGATAGGTAATTAGCAGGCCTGTAATGAACATTGTGAATATTCGGAAAATATGTCAGTGTAAGGAAGAGGTGCTGTTGATCTCTAATTGGTCAAGAGAGTGCAAATATCACGAAATATTTTCCATATGGTCGGCCCCGTCCCACTCACTGGTTTTAATAATACTTTTTCAAGAACAACTGTAGACCTGAATTTCTATACCCTGTTATAGGGTATTATGTCTTTGTGCATATGCTTGTAACAGCCACAGGAAACCAGATAGACACATGGTTTCTTTTGAGAATATGCATAATATCACTTTATGAGTCGATTTATGCATGTCCGTACGTCCGTCCGTCTGTAGATATTAAATTGTAAACAAAGTACAGGTTGCATTTATGATCCGATTTGGATGAAATTTGGCACAAGTCACATATTTGGCCCAAGAACAAACCCTATTGAAATTGAAGAACATCGGTTCAGATTTAGATATAGCTCCCGTATATAGTTCCGTCCGGTTTAAGGTAAATGGGACTCCAAAGTCCCTATATATCTTTCAATTTGCATGAAATTCGGCATAGAGTTCTGAATTATGTCCAGAATCATGTGTGCTAAGTTTCGTGAAAATTGGTTCAGATTTAGATATAGCTTCCATATATAGTTTTTAACGATTTTATGTAAATGGTGCACCAAAGCCCCCATATATCATTCGATTTGCACAAAATTTGGCATAGCATACTGAATTGAGTCTAGAATGATGTATGTCAAGATTCGAGAAGATCAATTCAGATTTAGATATAGCTCCTATATAAAATTTCGTCCGATTTAAGGTAAATGGGGCACTAAAGTCCCTACATATCTTTCGATTTGCATGAAATTTGGCATAGGGTACTAAATTAGGTCCAGAATGATATGTGGTAAGTTTCAAAAAATCGGTTCAGATTTAGATATAGCTCCCATATATAGTTTTGCCAGATTTTATGTAAATAGTGCACCAAATCCCCTATGTATCTTTCGATTTGCACGAAATTCGGCATATCGTACTGAATTTAGTCTAGAATGATGTGTGTTAAATTTCGTGAAAATCGGTTCAGATTGAGATATAGCTCTTCTATATATTTTCGGCCGATTTAATGTAAATGTGTACCAAAGTACCTATAAATCTTCTGATTTGCACGAAATTCGGCATAACGTACTCAATTGAATCTAGAATGATGTGTGCAAAGTTTCGTGAAAATCGGTTCAGATTTAGATATAGCTCCCGTATATATTTTCGTTCGATTTTATGTAAATAGTGCGCCAATTTCCCTATATATCATTCGATTTGCACGCATTTTGGAATAGGGTACTGAATTGAGTCTAGAATGATGTGTGCAAAGTTTCTTGAAAATCGGTCGATATTTAGATATAGCTCCCATACATATTTTCGTCCGATTTAAAGTAAATGGTGCACCAAAGTCCCTTTAAATCGTCCGATTTTCACGAAATTTGGCATAGCATACTGAATTGAGTCTAGAATGATGTGTGTAAAGTTTCCGATTTTATAAACCAATGTTAGGCCGATTGCCACACAATTTTGCACAACGTAAGATTTAAATATAGCTCCCATATATATTTTCTTCCGATTTTAAATAAATGGTGAACCAAAGACTCAAAGTGAAGCCGATTGACACAAAATTAGGTCACATATTTTAGTTCATCTAATTTCATGTTAATGACCCTTCAGTTAATATACCCATAGTGATGAAGGGTATAATATAGTCTGCCCCGTCCGACTTTACTACTTTCCTTACTGGTTCATAATATTTTTCAAGGATTTTTTGAGGACAGCTTTAGGCCATGTTTTTTTTCAAGGACAACTACAGACCTTATTTTTGTCAATAATTTTTTCATGGACAGAATTGGCCTTTTGAATAACCGGAGGCTCCGGAATAACCAACGTGACATTTGGTCTCAATTTGTAGTTTTTAGAGTTTGTCATCCTATTCTACATCCTTTTGTCTTTTACCTTGGTTATGTCAAATCAAAATTTGGCCGAATGGCTTGGTCCGATATTTGTGATCAATATTTGCCCTTCCGTTGGTAGAGGACAAAAGTAATGTGAAACGTCCAATGACGTGTATCATCAGGGCCACGCGACATCGTTAACTTAGTGGTATTACAAGTGATTTCGAGAGGCTGGTTCATAACACAACCTGTACTTCGATTAAAAATTATAATGTAGAGGCTACGAAATGTGTGGATCTAAAAGCAATGTCATTAAAGCACTCGAAAATAGTTATGTAAAGTTTTACGCAAATCACGTTACCCCCATTAAATTGAATTTTAAGGGGTAGCTACCATAACAGAACCCTACAGGTAAATTCAGCATAATTTTATCAGAGGTTCTGAATTTTCTAGAGCAATCACAAGAATGATATAACTTTTTGTAATCCACGATTTTTCTTTAAGATTGGCAATCACAAGAAGTTACAAAGTTGCTTACAAAGAAATACATTCGAATCGAAGTGACATACCTGCACTTTTTCGTGAATAGAAATATAAAATCGCTATTAATTTCTATGAAAGTTTGTAGAATTGAGATTTTGTGATTTTAGAAAGAAACTTGTATCAAAAACTATGTCACCCTTTCGATCGAACAACGATCCATATATCCCTCCCAGCTCACACAGCAAGATTTATTGTGATGCCTTTTCAGCACTTTGAATTGGAAATCATTTGAAAATTTGTCTGCATAAATTCAATATTCCATATTTCTGCTAATTCAAAATAATTACAAAAATTATAAACTTTAAACCTGAATAAAATAGCCACCCATTCATCCATCGTTAGCAACCGACATAATAAGTATGGTCCGCATAATGGATGAATAACTTCGTAACGCTAGCATCATAAACATATAAAAATAAAATTATATGAACGTGCCGCCATCTAATTTATTAAATGCATATTTTGCAACAACAACACCGCCACCAAATTACCAATAAATTTTGACGATGTGCAGGAGGTGGAGGTCGGGGTGGCCTATGCGAACGAATTATTTGCATAAAGTCAATAACAAAGTTAGAAACGTTAAAATGAATGACGGTGACCCCTAACCCGTCTAATATAGAAACCATAACAAACACTTACAAATACCTAGCATGTATATGTGTTGGTGTGTGCGTGTATGTGTTTTGATTGTTGTATTTATAATGTTGGACCGACCGTTCGTTGGTCGTCAATAAAATAAATGTGGGCTGCTAATTATGCCAATATGGTGGACATGGTAAATGCATGGATGTATGTATGTACTTACGTACATACATGTGTATGCATGTGTGTGTGTGCATTTGGCTGCTTATTTGTATTTTTGTGTAATTTTAGTGTAAATGAATGACAACCATTATGCGGGTTTTTGGCTACTGATTGGATGCAGAAAGGACCATGACAAACACTAACACACGCACATACACACACAAAACAATAACAACAACAGAGGCCTTATGGCTGCTGCCCTTTCTTCGTCGCAAACAAAATCATTGCCCAAAACAGCTTACCATTATCATCAACATTACAAAGTATGGCCAGCAAACAGAAAAAAATAAATTTGTTTTCCTACGCATTTTTGTTGGTGATCTGTGCAAAATAAACATGGCTTAAATGTTGTTCTGGCCCATGACTATGATGACTGCATTGTGTTCTAGGCAAATTTTATCCTTTTTGCAAAATGTTGTAGAAAAACATCGCATTTGGTTCGACAACTAATTGGTCTGTTGTTCATGGGGACCGGCACCGTTCATATTTGTTCGTAGGAATCTGGGTGGGGGAAAGAATTTCCTAGTTGCTAGATTTGCTGTTTAAACAGCGTAAAAATCATTTGTTTATTTAAAAGTTTACCATGCAGCTCTTGGCTTGCCTAATAAAATATTATGCAAAAATATATACTGCAGATTTTTGGATTTGGGATCGGGGATAATTGTTGAAAGAGTTTTTAAATAGGTGGAGGTGTTTTTTTTTTAAATATTTTTTAAGGTGAGCTAAGGCGTAAATCGAGATGGACCCTTTTGTTCCTTTCCTTTTGAGAATATGTATAGAATCACTTTCTAAATCGATTTGTGCATGTCGCATTTATAATCCGATTTGGATGAAATTTGGCTCAACTCATTTATTTGACCCAAGGACCAAACCCATCGAAATTGGTGAAAATCGGTTCAGATTTACATATAGCTCCCATATATATATTTTCGTCCGATTTAATGTACAGGGTTGCCCATATTCGACGGACCATCTGGCAACGCTATAACTTTTGACAGAGATGTAACATCGCTTAATGACATACCGCGTTTGAAGCGTCAGTCCAAGCAGATTTTTACCATGAACCAATACACGCCACACGAGTGCTCTGAAATAGTTGAAATAGCTTTTAAAGCAAATGTGAACAAATGTTAAAAATGTGAGAAGTGCGCCTTCTAAGAACACCATTAAGCTCTTTGTAATCCGAAGAGGTCATATAAAAGTCGACCAAGGCGATCGGCCAAGAATATCGCTGCCGTACGAGCCAGTGTTGAGAGGTCCCCAAGAACATCCCAAAAATGCCTGCGGACAAGCCTCGTCGATTGGAATGGGCCCAAAGAGTCATCGAAATGACCGAAGATGACGAGCAATTTTGGAACAAAATTATCATGTCCGATGAGGCCCATTTCACATTGAATGGGACCGTAAATAAGCAAAATTGCCGTTTTTACGCCACTGAAAATCCTCAGGAGATTCAAGAAGTGCCTCTTCATGATGAAAATGTCACAGTTTGGTGCGGCGTTAGTGCGAAAACGGTCATTGGGCCGTTTTTCTTCCAAAATGAAAATGGCCATGCTGTTACCATCAATCAGGAGCGTTATCGCGACATGATGACCAATTTTGTGATGCCAATTATTCGTCGAAAGCGTATGAGGCAGTTCTGGTTTCAACAAGACGGCGCTCCACCGCACACAAGTCGCATAACAATCGATTTGTTTCCGGGCCGTTTGATGTCGAAAAGTGGTGATTTGGACTGGCCACCGCGTTCGCCCGATTTGACGCCGCCTGACTTCTTCTTGTGGGGATATTTGAAGTCAAGAACCGTAGAAGAGCTCAAGGACAACATTCGTGAAGAAATAGCCGCTATTCCGGCCGAAATGTTGGCAAAAACTATGGAAAATGCAACAAAAAGGGCACAATACGTCATCAACGCCAGAGGCGGCCATTTGAGAGATATATTCAAAAATTGATGTAAACAAATCTATTTGGAACAAATTAAATGATTAACATTGCCAACCGCTAAATTTTTTTTTTTTTTTCTGGGTCCGTCGAATATGTATATGATGTACCAAAGTCCCTCTTTATCTTTCGATTTTCACGAAATTTGGCATAGTGTACTAAATTAGATATAGAATGCTATGTGTTAAATTTCCTGAAAATCGGTTCAGATTTTGATATAGCTCCCATATATATTTTCGTCCGATTTAAGGTAAATGGTGCACCAAAGTCCCTATATATCTCTCGATTTGTACGAAATTTGGCATGGAGTACTGAATTAGGTCCAGAATGATGTGTGCTAAGTTTCGTGAAAATCGGTTTAGATTTAAATATAGCTCCCATATATATTTTCTTCCGATTTAATGTAAATGGTTCACCAAAGTCCCTATATATCTCTCGATTTGCACGAAATTTGGCACAACGTACTGAATTAGGTCTAGAATGATGTGTGTTAAGTTTCGGGAAAATCGGTTCATATTTCGATATAGCTCCCATATACATTTTCGTCCGATTTATGAAATGAAAAAATTAATATCGGTTACAGAATGACATGTTTATGGATCCAATTTAATTTTACTGGACCTTTAAAAATGCGACGTCTGTTAGGATTCATCTGTTGAATATACCCAAAGTGGTGAAGGGTATCATATAGTCGGCCCCGTCCGACTTTATTACTTTCCTTACTGGTTTCTTAATATATTTTTCGTTAATATTTTTACATTTTTCAAAATCGGGTTTCAAGGTTATTTTATATTTATGATAATTTATTTTTTTTATTTTTCAGGTGCCAGTAATACACATTGGGGCTATGGATCGGCCACGGCATATTCACCATATTTGGCCAGTAGCGGATTGTCATCGTGCACTACACCAACATCGGCGCAGTTCAATAATCCAGCATTGGGTTTCTCGTGTTCATCGAATGAGCAGGCAAATAATCAAGATTTTAGCGGTGCTTCTAATAGGGATTGTGTGCCCAGTAAGTAATAATATTTGAAAACAAAAACATCTGGTCCCTTGACCCAAATACTTGTTTTAGCTCTGTTAAGTCAGAATCCCCTGTGATTCGATTTGGAATTGTATTGAACTGAACTAAAATTATTTATTTAGATACTTCTAATAGGTAAAAAATAAAAATTACAATTTAAGAAAAAAATGTGTGGGCCCTTCAACCCAAATAATTGATTTAGCTCTGTTAAGTCAGAATCCCCTGTGATTCGATTCGGATTTTTTCGCCCTGAACCAAAATAATTTAATTTTTTTTTATATTTTCAGTGCTCCCCGATTCAACAGCATCCGATTTGGATCAACATCTCAGCAGTTTGGTGGGTTCGACCACGGGGCAAATGACCCATCACAGTCTCCTGGGATCAACGGGACAAACAGCCATCTCATCTACGGTAAATGGAGCAGCTGGAGCGGGTGCCAACTCCATTTTGGTACCACGTTATCATAACACAAACAACGATTACAATGTACACTCCAGTCAAAATGGGCCACGTAGTCTCAGCGACTCATCGCAAGCCGAATCACCGGTACAGGAAGATCTACTCTCCACGAATACACCCAACTTGGGTGGAGCAAATGGTAATGCCACCGCCAATGGTGGTGCAAACAGCAATTCCAATGGCTCGGCCAATAACTCATTGGTCGGTTCAAATCCCAATTTTACCAATTTGGTTAATCAAAGTCAAAATCCGGCTGGTTATGGTGGTTCAGCCGGATCGGGTGTGGGTGTGGGAGGTGGGCATGGTGGTACTGCCGGTGCTGGTTGTAATGGTTCTCTCTATCCCGTTCTGCCAGCCAGTCTCCTGTATTCTCAATTATATACCGCTGCAAATCAATCACATGGTTTCCATTCGCATTCCTTACCCTCACACACATCGCCCAACTCCACCGTTCATGGCGAGTTGCAAAGTGTCATGGATCACATTAGCAATGTGGGTGTGCGACAGCAGCATAATATTATGTCCGGCGGTGGCGTAACACATCCCGGTGATTTGACTTTGATTGGCAATTGTGGCGCCTCGGTGCGAAACATCGAAGATGGCAATACTAATCGCCAGTTGACAGCATTGGCTGCCCATCGTGGTCATCATAATCCTGGTGATAACGGTAGTGTTTGGCGGCCATATTGAGGTCAGGTGCTTTGGTGCGGCTCGGCTGTGCTATAGTGTTACGAGAATCCGGTGGAGGATCAGGCGGCAACAGGTGTGGCAACAGAGAGCAAGCACTGGCAATAGGGGAGGAGGAGGAGTTCGATATTTTGTGAAATGTGTGGTGGTGTTGATGGTGGATGGTTGAGAGTAGCCGTGAGTGTGTGTAAATATGTAAAATATTTTTTTTTTTTTTGTTTAAATAAGCTATGAACAGATAGATGATCCTTGTAAAATTTTAGTTAACATTATTTTGTATTATAATTCCCATTTTTTATAAAGTTATTGGTAATATTATCGTAAGACAAGAAATTATTGTTATTTGAGTGTTTTTAAATTCCTAAATAATCAGTCGAGCAACAAAATGGCAAATTCACTTATAGAGCGCATCTAAGTTCCTACCACAAAAAATATAGATTTCTATATTATTCCTTTTTTTATTTTTCTAGATAATATTATTGAATTGCTGATAATAGTTAATATTGAACAAGTGAGAAAGCGTTAAGTTCGGCCGGGCCGAACTTTGGATACCCTCCACCATAGATATACTGACAGGTACTAGAAATGAATATATAGGGAACGTACCAAAAAGTGGACCTATACCGACATGTCTAAAAACGGATAATGTAAACCATAATGTAAACCATAATACAAATTTCAGAATTTTTTAATTGATAATTCAAATTCGAAGATGAGGAATATCGGTCCACTCATTCTGAAAACTCCACATAGGGGCTAGGTCTAAAGGCGGCTATAGTTGATTATCGAACCTTACGTTCTAATTTTGTATCTCGCTATCATCCGCAGGTGAAATGATTACAATAGAGTCTTAGAACCAAATTAAAAACGCGGAACAAATCAGATAACTATTTTAATATAAACCAGTAAGGAAAGTAGTAAAGTCGGACGGGGCCGACTATATGATACCCTTCACCACTATGGGTATATTATACAGGACAATTAACATGAAAGTGAATGAAATAAAATATGTGATATTTATATAAATGTGAATCTACCTAGATCTATCCATAAAGTATGTAAATCGACTTCAAACAAATATAAATAGGTCATCCGTTGGGCCATGTCTGTACATCTAGAAAACGCAGCTACGTAATTATATACTCAATTTTGTAAGTTGTGCAAAATTTGATGTCAATCTGACTAACATGAGGAGTTTGATGCCCAATTTACTTGAAATCGGGCGAAAAATATATGGAAGCTATATCCAAATATTAAGCGATTTCAAACAAACATGTCACAGGTTAGGTTATAGTAATTTCAGAACGTTTTGTTCCTATCATCCTATTGGTTCCTTGGTGCGTCAATTACTTAAAATCAATCTATAATATAAGGGAACTATATCTAAATCTGAATCGATTTTCACGGAACAAGACAGACATCACTCTAGGCTCAATTCAGTACGTTATGCCAAATTTCGTGCAAATCGAAAGATATATAGCGATTTTGGAGCACCATTTACATGAAATCGGACGAAACTATATATGGGAGCTATATAAAAATCTGAACCGATTTTCTCGAAACTTGGCAGACATCTCTCTAGGCTCATTTCAGTACGTTATGCCAAATTTGGTGCAAATCGAAGGATATATAAGCACTTTGGTGCACCATTTATATGAAATCGGACGAAACTATATATGGGAGCTATATCTAAATCTTGACCGATTTTCACGAAACAAGGCAGACATCACTCTACGCTCAACTCAGTACGTTATGCCAAATTTCGTGCAAATCGAAAGATATATAGCGACTTTGGTGCGCCATTTACATAAAATCGGACGAAACTATATATGGGAGCTATATCTACAACTGGACCGATTTTCTCGAAACTTGGCAGACATCACTCTAGGCTTAATTCAGTACGTTATGCCGAATTTCGTGCAAATCGAAAGATATATTGGGACTTTGGGGCATAATTTACATGAAATCGGACGAAACTATATATGGGAGGTATATCTAAATCTGAACAGATTTTCTCAAAACTTGGCAGACATCACTCTAGGCTCAATTTAGTACGTTATGCCAAATTTCGTGCAAATCGAAGGATATATAGGGACATTGGTGCACCATTTAGATGAAATCGGACGAAACTATATATGGGAGCTATATCTAAATCTGAAGCGATTTTCACGAAACTTGGCAGACATAATTCTAGACCTAACTGATTAGGCTGTACCAAATTTCGTGCAAATCGAAAGATATATAGGGACCGTTTACATCAAATCGCTTAAATATATATGGGAGCTATATCCAAATCTGAACTGATTTTTCCCAATTTCAATAGGGTTCGTCCTTGGGCCGAATAAGTGAAATATACAAAATTTCATCCAATTCGGATCATAAATGCGACCTGTACTTTGTTTACAATTTAACATGCACAGACAGACAGACGGACGGACATGCATAAATCGACTTAAAAAGTGATTCTATGCATATTCTCAAAAGGAACCATGTGTCTATCGCGTTTCGTTTTGCCTGTTACAAACATATGCACAATGACATAATACCCTGTACCACAGTGTGGTGAAGGGTTTAAAAAGGGGGTTATATGGGGACTACCCCAAAAAGGGGGCGAATATTAATAATTTTTGGTAGAGAGATTTGTTACCATATACGACTACAAAATACCAAATTGCAGCAAATTCGGTTCAAAACTGCGCTCAAGAACCCCAAAATACTGAAAACTGGTGGTATCCATATATGGGTGCGTTCGGAAAAAATGGACATATATTCATAATTTTTTTGGAGAGATTTGGTACCTATTAAGAGCTCAAAATACTAAATTATAGCTAATTCGGCGGCAAAATACGACCAAAACCCCCAAAATAATGAAAATTAGGAAGTATCGTTATATGGGGGCTACCAGAAAATATGGACCTATACTTATAATTTTTTGTGGAGACATTTAGTATCCAATAAGAACCCAATGTATTGAATTCGGCTGAAAAACGCGCTCAAGAACCCCAAAATACCGAAATTTGGCGGGTACCCTTATATGGGAGATATGCCTAGACGTGGACCGATATATCCCATCTTCGAACTTGACCTGCCTGCAGCACCCTATCTCAATTCCTTCAGAAGATAGCGTGATTACAACAGACGGGCGGACATGGCTAGATCGTCTTAGAATTTTACCCTAATCAAGAATATATATACTTTATAGGGTCGGAAATGCATATTTCGATGAGTTACAAACGGAATGACAAAATTAATATACCCTCCATACTATGGTGGAGGGTATAAAAAACTGAAGGGTATTGGAAACAGTTGCAAATAAATATAAGGGGAAAGGAACTAAACCCCTTAAAACGATTTGAGAATTGAAAGTATCTGCTTTTAACAGAGTAGGGTGAAAAGCACCCTAAGCTATGGGTCTATGTATTGATATGGCACTCTCTGTATTTCCCTGTAAATTATATTACACTATTTGAAAAAGGTTTTAAATGCTTTGGTAGGCCCTTTGTGTCTGACTTCCCTCCTGAAAATAATAACAAAAACATCTTTAATCGGGTCCTCATTGTCCCATCCGAGGGCGCCTATTTGTAAAATCAATTATATGACCCATATAAGTTTTCCCTGTAATCTCAATACGATTTCTGTAATTAAATTGTAAATAGCAATAATGCAATATTTTTGTCCGATTTTGTAATGAATGTGCAATTAATAATTTTTGTTAAATAAATTTAATGTACGGCAAAAAATAGTAAAAATATATATACCAGAAAAAAAAAATTAAAAAAACAATAAATAAAAACTCAATGTCATTTAAATGTAGCCAAAGAAAAAGAAATGGATGACAGAATGAAACAAAAAACCCCAAACACTAATTTTAATATTTTAATTTGTATATAAAACAAAAAAACGAATTTTAAAATAAACAACAACATAATTACGTTTATAACAAAAATTAAAAAAAATAACACACATCAGAAGAAAATCTAGTCAATATTAAAATAATAGTCATTTACTTTAAACACAAAACCAAATAAAAAATACCAAATAGTAATAATAAACTCTAAAAAATATTCACATAATATTTTAAACATGTAAGCATTTAACATTTTTGGAATGATAATGGATAAATGGAATTTTTCCGAATATCGTCTCATATAAATGCTATTTGAAGAATTTCCGTAGTCTTAGCCATAATACCATGAGAGGAAAAATGATTTTAAATAAAAAAAATGTATTGTAATAATAAAATAAAATACATACTAAAAATTTAAAACAAAATAAAAAATAAATAAATAATATTATCAAACGGAAATATGATGTGAAATAAAAAGATAACGGAGAAAATAATTCTATGTATTAAAAACAAATTGTTGTTTTGTGTTTTATTTGTATTCGGTATAGACTGGGTAAGTACTGGGCATTGTCCAATTGTCATATCCATATATGAGAGCTATATAAAAATCCAAACTGAAAAATATATACGGTTTAGAATTATTTACTCATAGAGGTTCGATTAGGAGCTTAAAGGGGAATAATGGCGGGAGGGGTGCTGCTTTGGGTAGGTACCAAAAGGAGTACACATAATATTCGGACATTATCTAAGGACGGTAAAGATTTTACGATATGCAAGGTGGTGTCATATGAATGGCATAATCGTATACTTTCTTTTGAAATTACCAATAACTTGCATTTTATAATTATTGAATATAAAAATTAGTATTGAAGTATTTCTTAATTTTCCTCGTTTACATATGTTTTATAATGATCTCTTTACGCTTTCATACAACACCGGTTTTATAGGGAAGTTATACGATTTAAAATTTGGGCTTGGAAACCTAATATGCACGATTTTAACCATGCCCATCAATACATGGCGCTGACGGCGGCGTTTTGAAAAACTGAAGCATGTTCTGATACGTGTTGACACCAACTCATATAAAAACCAGTAAGGAAAGTAGTAAAGTCGGACGGAGCCGACTATATGATACCTTTCACACTATGGGTATATTAAACGAATGCATCCTAACAGAAGGGCCATTAACATGAAATTCGATGAACTTAAATATGTGACCTTTATCTAAATGTGAACCGACTTAGATCAATCCATAAACATATCATTGATTTAAAGCAAATATCAAAAATTTCAAAATGTTCAATTTTGTACGTTGTGCAAAATTTCATGTCAATATTACAAACATCCAAATATGAACCGATTTCAAC
The DNA here is from genome assembly GCF_032173495.1 of Musca vetustissima. Classification (NCBI taxonomy): domain Eukaryota; kingdom Metazoa; phylum Arthropoda; class Insecta; order Diptera; family Muscidae; genus Musca; species Musca vetustissima. Next base: position 107,470 of record NW_026884228.1, read on the forward strand.
GAAACTTATCACAGGTTAGGTTATACTAATTTTAGCAGATTTTGTTCCTAATGGCCATATTTTGGATCCTAATTAAAATCTGAACCAATTTTCCAGAAATTTTACACACATTCTACACTCAATCCAGTATGCTATGCCAAATTTCGTGCAAATCGAAAGATATATAGGGACTTTGGTATACCATTTACATTATATCGGTCGAAAATATATATGAGATCTATATACAAATCTGAACCGATTTTCAAGAACTTTTACACAATTCATTTTAGACTCAATTCAGTACGCTATGCCAAAATTCTTGCAAATCGAATTATTTTCAGGGCCTTTGGTGCACCATTTACCTAAAATTAAGCGAAACTATATATGGGAGCTATATCTAAATTTGAACCGATTTTCCAGAAATTTTTCACACATCATTCTAGACTCAATTGAGTACACCGTGCCAAATTTCGTGCAAAGCGGAAGATATATAGGGAATTTTGCATACCATTTACTTCAAATCGGTCGAAACTATATATAAGAGCTATATCTAAATCTGAACCGATTCCAACAAAATTTCGCATAATCAGTTCGGACCTAATTCAGTACTCTGTGCAAAATTTTGCTTCAATCGGACCAATATTGGGAGTTTGGTGCACTATTTATATATATTAGCTATATCTAAATCTAAAACGATTTCGTCCAATTTCAAGTGACATGTGCCAAATTTCATCGAAATCGGATCATAAATGCTACCTGTACTTTGTTCACAAAAATACATGTACGGACAGCTCACTCAGAAAGTGATTCTATGCATATTCTTAAAAGGAACCATGTGTCTATCTCGTTTCTATTTGCCTGTTACAAACATATGCACGAAGACATAATATCCTATACCACATTGTGGTGAAGGGTATAAAAATCAAATTTTTAGTCTACTTTGCATTAGTTGGTAAAATTCGAAAATCGATTTTGAACCAGTTGGACAGAATCGAGAGATCGAAAAGTTGACTTTTTAGTCGAAGGCAAAAATCGAAAAGTCTAAAAGTCGACTCTTGCGCTCGACTATGTATCCCTAGTAGCAACTCTGGTATTACAAAGAACATATGTTGAAAATACACGATTGATTTGTATCGCATTCAAACGTTATGAAGAATCGCAGATAACAGTAAATTTCTGAAAACATGGCAACATGGCAAACATTCTTATATACTGTAAGATAGTGGATAATGGAGGCTATCAATATACATTTGAAATATTTCTGTATCATTACACATTCAAAAGTATATATACAGTTATTATAAGTGAACATTTTACGCTTTCATATGACACCAGTTTCGCAGAGGAGGAAAATATGTTATACGCTTTGTATGCTGGGCTTAAAAAACAATGTGTCGAATCATTTCCATCAATAGATGGCGCGGACTATCTTTGGGGAAACAGAAATCCATTATTTTCTCGTAAAGTATCGATCAAACAATTGCAGATTTATTCTCGTTGGAAGGGTGACATTTGGCAGTAAAAAAATATTTTGCTATTTTTATATGGTGCATTCTTGACGTTTCTTCAGTATATCGCAGCGACAACAACAGCTAATTGTCTCAATATGAGAGCAAGAGATCTAATAACATTGCCTAATAATTAGCTGTTGCAGATTTATGGCGGAAATCATAACAACTCATTCTCCCTCTGTTGGAGACATTACCGCATTAGATAATATTCCCTTATATTATTTTATGTATGTAGGTGGGATCGAGTTTATAATTCGAGTATGAGTTGTGGTCTTTTATTTCTTCTCCCTCAGAGACAAAAACAAAACACGAGGTAGCAAAATTCTTCGACACATGTTTGTTTAAAACCCGAATAATACAGACAATAGAGCGGACTTTTTTGTCTGTTATATCAAAAATTCGGCATACAGACAAATTTCCGGAAAAAATATGTTTTACCCTCCATTGTCCCGATATGCAAATTTACTGTCACTACAATGAGAAAATGCAGAGAAAACATTCAAAATACTGACAATGGGTGGGCTATCCTTATGTTGAAGCTATGTATGTATATGAAAATATGGAACTATATTCATCATTTTCATCTAGCATGGAATTATATTGATCATTTCATTCAGCCTTCAAAAAACCTTCATACCAAAATGCACCCGCTTAGCTGAGAAAATGCGGCGAAAGGCTTTAAAGTACATAAACTGTGTCGGCTATATGGCAGCTACCTCAAAACTTAAATTTTTATTGATAATTATCTGTAGGAATATTTGATACCCTATGATAACCTAAAAAGCTAAATCGCTCGAAAAATGTGCATAATGTGGCTAATAGAGAAAAAAGCTAAATCGCTCGAAAAATGTGTATAATATGGCTAATAGACAAAAATTACCTTAACTCGGGAGGTGGATTATATGACATCTATATCAAAACATGGTCACTACGTCAATAAATATTTGATACCCATTTAGAAATCTCTGTACCAAATTACAGCCAATTTGTACAATTTGGCTAATAGACAAAAGTTACCTAAAATCGGGGGCTATATCAAAACATGGACCTCATTTTCCATACCAGTATTTGTTTTGATATAAAAAGAATGTGAACCGAAAATTTTGGCAGTCTGTTCAAGTTGTTTGTCAGTTATATAAATTATACCCAATATGTGGGTTAATACTCGGGTATTTACCCACGTGTTTAAAGTATTATAAAACTATCCATTTCTAAAACGATTTGATAACAGAAACCGGGAAATGGGTTGTCACATGTTGTATTTGCGATTCGATATAGTAAATACCCAGTTATGGGTATTTACCCATGACCACCTATGGTTATAACCCCAAATATAAAATTTCAGCCGATAATGTTGAAAATCGTGCCTAAAAGCTTTAAAGTTGTTGAATATTGAGGACACCAATATCTACATGGAACTACCCTAAAAAAATGGACCAATGCAGATAAGAATGTAAAATATAAAATTACAGCGAGTAAGTTACAACACGAGCACAAAAGCTTCCAAATACCAATTAGATGATGCATATTCACGTTAAGTTTTAATATTTATGTGTTTTGGTAATTTGGTTTAAATCCTAACATATTAACGACTGTTGAATTCTATTCTAAACTGTACATAAAAACCATACCAAGAAATGCACTTACCATTGTTATTTCATTTAAAAATGCGAACATTCTCGAAAAAAACCTCTCCATAACACCATACTTCGTAGCAAAAAAACGACGATGCACGCAAACTCAAAACAAACGACACAGGAATAATTTGTAGATCGTTCAGAGGAATATTCTTTGGACACTTAAAATGTCAAATAATCTACCTAGTTTTCATTAGTCTCGTTTCGACGATTCACAACTATTATTATGAATATAAACAATACACTTTATGATATTTTTGCAATAAAGTATTCAAATTGTCTAATTTATTTCTTGTAAACCTCCACGCATAGAAAAACACTACCGGTCAGTAAAATATTCGCGCACAACTAAAATGCAGATGAGCAAACAAACAAAAAGGTATTCCTAGGCAATAACAACAAACACACCAGGGAGCAAAAAATCCAATTAGGC
>NW_026884229.1:0-11299 GCF_032173495.1 Musca vetustissima
GGAATATTTGTTAAGAGTTATTGCGTGGATTTGTTGAGGCCTGTATTTAAAAAAACAGGGTCTATTATAGTTGCGAATTTTAAAAAGTATGTTTGTAATGTTTATCATTGGCGTAAATTTTTTGTAAAATGTTTTCTCTTGGCTATTTGAAGCGTTGAATTTTTAAATTGAAAATATCTTTTAAGGAATATTAAAGTTGTTAGAGGCATAGATTTTTTTTTTTTAATTTTCAAAGAAATATTAGAGTCGTGGATTTTTTAAAAATATTCTTTCAAAGATTATTAAAGGCGTGTATTTTTTAAAAGTTATTATTGGATACTAAAGGCGTGGGTACATTTTTTTAAATATCAAATTTTAAGGAATCATTCTTGAGGTATATTCATAAATAATTATAAATATTTTCCATATACATAATTGTTACATATTTTTAAAGTTATTACCTACGAAGATCAATAACCGTGGTACATTTGTACCCATCCAAAGATAGCTCTGTAATTCAGTAAAAAATTGGACTTTCGTGAGGTTTTTTGTTTTAAATTAGTTTATACGGATCTGATCTAGATGTAGGAACTCAAAATTATATATACAATAAAATAATATATATTTAAATCCATGCCTAAATGGTAATCTATCTAAAACAATCATAGTATATTCGTTAGAGCTTTCGAATGGGTTAAGCTTTTTTAGTTATTTTTTATTGGGATCTTATTTAGGTGTTCCTCAACCCCTCTGCAATTTTTTGTGGCCCTAGACAACATGGGACCATCAGGGAGACTCGTGGAAGTCATAAACTACCCTGGTTTCCCTTGGTATACGTCTTCAGATATTATATAGTAAACATTACCACACTGAAGGGCGGAAGCATAGCGCTGATCGATTTGAAATTTTCTATGAGGATCCAGGTATGGTCAAGGATAATGCCTATAATTTTCAGTGATGATCAGATAATAATATTGGTACCAAAAACCTAATTTTTTGTGTTTTTTCGAGTCGGTCTATAGGCCACAATTGAAATCCGAACATCACAACACAACCCACGGTGAAGGGAATCTGGCCAAGTAATTAGAAGGGCTGTACTGAATACTAGTAAGATTCGGAAAATATGTCTGTGTAAGGAGGAGGTGCTGTTTACCTCTAATCGCGCAAGAGGATTCAACTATCACGAAATATTGCCCAGGCTCGAAATAAAAATCTGCAGAAAGTTAGTGTTCCGCGGTAGTTGTCTAGGGTATCGTATGGTCGGCCCCGTCCGACTATACTGCTCCTCACTGGTTTTTATGATGTTTCTCAGTATTTCTTAGAGTCCTCTATTTATTTTTAAAACATATTTTTGTCATTTTTTGGGTTTCGATTTTTTACAAATACGGACAGTATTTGCACCATTTTTTATTATTTCCTTTAAAAACATGTTTGCCTGTTTTAAACATTTTTCGGAATTTTCATAGTTGTGGATATTTTCAAATATTTTTTAAATGTTTCAAAGATATATACTTCTTAAAATAATTTTATTCTCTCAATGGGTTAATACTTATATGTATTTACCGCTTTAGTTATGGTCGAATAAATTTCATTGTGTATTTTTGTTCTTTTGTCTTATAAACCGTTAGCGGTAGTAGAGCAGTTAATACAAAGGCAACATCAAAACAAAATAGTAACAACAACATCAATACCACAAACATATTTGGTAATAATGCCAAAAAAAGTGAAACAATGCCATAATAATTAAAAACCACGAACACTTATAAAGTCAATAAATTGCATAATAATATATAGACATATTTTTTGCAAATAACATATAAACCAACATATTAATACACATGTTGGTAGTTGAACTTTTTTTGCAAATTAAACTAATAACAATTAACACAATTATTATTTCCTTTTTTCGCTCAGATATATCAATTTCAGTTTTGGTGCATCGCACTTACTCATCATCATACAAATCTGGTAGCAGAAAAACCACAATAATTTACTTCCCTTACGAGTATATGATGTCATTTCTCTACGTCAATTTTATTGGCATCAGTATATAACATATCTATTTGTAGTTCATTCCTGGTTTGAAAATTTTTCACAAAAATATTGTGGTTTTTTATTTCAATTCAATTCTATGTAATTAACACGTGTTCTATTCCAGTTATTATAGAAATATAAATCAAATTACGTGTTACTCTGCTTTTTTTTCTATTCAACATTTAATTACAGTTCAATGTTGTAGTGAAGTGTTGTTGTTTCGTTAAAAAAACAAAAAAATCTGAACTTTTTTGCTTAAGCCAAACAAAAGACTTAAGACACAAACTTGTTTGATTCCGTGTTTGTGCCTTATCTTTGTCGTTACGTTTTCATAATTTATTCATTGTTTGAATTCATGTATCTCTCTCTAGATATAAAAGCATAAGTATTACTCTTGAAATCATAACAATATGGTTATGGACAATATTAATTGCTATTTGATATTAATTATACACTGAAAGAATTATGTGGGCCCATTTCTTATGAATGGTGATAATGACATTGCAATTATTTGTGGCGTAATTTAATACGAGGAAATTTATACCGAGGCTAATATATGCAGTCGGAATTGTTTATGATGATCAATCGTTAAAATCGACATCAAATAAAAGACAAACAGGTCCTTTAATTCCCGTCGTTATAACCAATATGTCGCTAAAATAAATTTGAAAAATCATTTTTTAGAAATTTCGGCGTAGATCATTGGGCAATAGAGAATCGATTAACATAAATCTTTAAAATCTAGTCTATCGTTTGAGTCTTAGCAATCGAATCTGCTACAATAAAAATTGTTCATTGAAAAATTACTTAGAAGCAAATGTTCGCAAAATGGTCATATGGTGAATGTTTCGCTTCAGCAACGGGGAAGGTTAATTCTTAGTGGAACTACCTTAATTTGTCTGTCGGAAGAGAAGATTTATCATGACAATGAGAACTCTTACATATCGACTGAAACAAAGCGGCAACATTTGGAATTGATGGGTCTTTTACCGTACAGCCATGACAATGGCTGTTGTATTGCCTAATTAAAGCGACTTCAAAGAGAAATTTCGTTTAAAATCGTCAAAAATTCGGGACTTAAGAAAATTTGTTTCAAACTTTGACGTTTGTATGGGTGCTGATTCACAACATGACTCCATATTTAAAATGTTCTGTAACTATGTCCATGTCTCTTCAAGTTTCCGGACTGTAAAAATACAATCACTTCGGTGGTAGAGTGCAGCTTAAACCTTCATAATACCGAAAATAAGACGGTATGTTTATATGGGGATACGACAGAACATTGACCTAGAACAAAATTTTCCTCCGAGTTACCCAAATGCCAAATTACAGCTGCTTCAGAGAAAGAATGTAGCTGAAACCTTTACAATACCGAAAATAAGGCGGTGCCTTTATGTGGGTTCTATATTAAAACATGAACCTAGAATGACAGTTTTCCAGTTTTCCTAATCCCGCTTTGGTAGAAAATTGCGTCCAAAACCTTAAAAAATAAAAAAATGGGGCGAGATCATTATAGATAACAGTACCGAAGCGCTTCAAAATATCTAATTGCAAATTACTGCCACATCGATTAAAAACTCGTCCGGGAGCTTTATATGGCGGGCATAACTTTATTGTGACTACGGGGATATACAAAAAAAAAAAAATCTTTAAAAAATCCACGCTTCTGATAAACCACAAAAATAGTCTTTAAAAAATCCACGCTTCTGATAAACCACAAAAATAGTCTTTAAAAAATCCACGCTTCTGATAAACCACAAAAATAGTCTTTAAAAAATCCACGCTTCTGATAAACCACAAAAATAGTCTTTAAAAAATCCACGCTTCTGATAAACCACAAAAATAGTCTTTAAAAAATCCACGCTTCTGATAAACCACAAAAATAGTCTTTAAAAAATCCACGCTTCTGATAAACCACAAAAATAGTCTTTAAAAAATCCACGCTTCTGATAAACCACAAAAATAGTCTTTAAAAAATCCACGCTTCTGATAAACCACAAAAATAGTCTTTAAAAAATCCACGCTTCTGATAAACCACAAAAATAGTCTTTAAAAAATCCACGCTTCTGATAAACCACAAAAATAGTCTTTAAAAAATCCACGCTTCTGATAAACCACAAAAATAGTCTTTAAAAAATCCACGCTTCTGATAAACCACAAAAATAGTCTTTAAAAAATCCACGCTTCTGATAAACCACAAAAATAGTCTTTAAAAAATCCACGCTTCTGATAAACCACAAAAAATAGTCTTTAAAAAATCCACGCTTCTGATAAACCACAAAAAATAGTCTTTAAAAAATCCACGCTTCTGATAAACCACAAAAAATAGTCTTTAAAAAATCCACGCTTCTGATAAACCACAAAAAATAGTCTTTAAAAAATCCACGCTTCTGATAAACCACAAAAAATAGTCTTTAAAAAATCCACGCTTCTGATAAACCACAAAAAATAGTCTTTAAAAAATCCACGCTTCTGATAAACCACAAAAAATAGTCTTTAAAAAATCCACGCTTCTGATAAACCACAAAAAATAGTCTTTAAAAAATCCACGCTTCTGATAAACCACAAAAAATAGTCTTTAAAAAATCCACGCTTCTGATAAACCACAAAAAATAGTCTTTAAAAATCCACGCTTCTGATAAACCACAAAAAATAGTCTTTAAAAAATCCACGGTTCTGATAAACCACAAAAAATAGTCTTTAAAAAATCCACGCTTCTGATAAACCACAAAAAATAGTCTTTAAAAAATCCACGCTTCTGATAAACCACAAAAAATAGTCTTTAAAAAATCCACGCTTCTGATAAACCACAAAAAATAGTCTTTAAAAAATCCACGCTTCTGATAAACCACAAAAAATAGTCTTTAAAAAATCCACGCTTCTGATAAACCACAAAAATAGTCTTTAAAAAACCCACGCTTCTGATAAACCTCACAAAGTAGTCTTTAAAAAATCCACGCTTCTGATAAACAAAAAATATTCTTTAAAAAGTCCAAGCTTTTAATAAATTCAAAAATTTCATATTCTACCAATTTCATAAGGTTGCATCGGGTCTACTCATCTGACACCATTTATCATAAATTGTAAATAAATTAGAATTAAATCAACTCGAATCATTGGAACTTAAAAATCACATAAATCTATTTATTATGCACTTCGTTAATTTATTGCATGGTCATTGATTGAGGGAAATTTTGAAAAAATACATGTGTTTCCACACATTTTCCAACACTATGCGGCACAATTTTATAGTGAAACTAAATTTTCCGGACTTCAATTCATGTAAGTGGCCTTAGGACTATCGCTCGTCATTGACCATAAAAATTGTACGTATTTAATCATGATTTATGGTTTATCCATTCAATTTTTATTCTAGACAGATGTAAATTTTCATTTAAGCTTAATCATCATCACTCTAATGTATTTGCCCATTACCCGAAACAAAACAAACTGAGCCTCAAAACCTTCTAACGCCTCATCAATTAGAAGACACACACACAAATAAATCTACATAATGCATTTCATCTGGATGACCCCATTTCAATTGTCCGTATGTATGTTTATTGTATTGTGTACTTGTTTGCTTGCTTACTGCCTTGCATACAGACAACAGTTAATATTGAAACAAGTGGTTTAGCGCACAGCATGACATTTAAGTACCTGTGCATCAACAAAAAACTTGAAGGTAGGTGCGCAGAGAGGCTTTAGAATGCCTTTAGAACTTCATTTGGGGAGAAAGCTACTTTAGTAGAATTGTAGTGAACTATTAATCATGAATTGATTAGCCGTAATTGGATATTTCTTTTTTAAGACGAAGATGATGAACAATTTCAATTTGAATTCAATCATTCTAAGAAAGCATGTTTCTTTACAATGTAAGTCTATTTTGGGGGTACTTTTTAATGATTTTAAAGAAATTAACAAAAAAAAGCAACTCACGATGTGTCCGGGATTTCCTGCTGGGAGACAAATAATCTTTAGGAACAAATCTCAATAGGTATTAAGTGGAAAAAAACGTTTTTTTAACAAAAAATATTTGAATAAACCGAACAAGTGCTATGCTCCATGTTGGGCAATTTGTAGTTGATCGTGTCGATACATACTAGATTCCGATATATCTCTCGGTATTACACTTCCTATATTTCTCCACCATAAGGTGGTGACAATATTAAATGTTTCATTCTGTTGGCAACACCTCGAACTATTCCTAGGATAACTCAAAATAAATATAGAAACAAGTCCGCCTCCCTGTCCGTCTGTTTACACATTTTGCCCATACATTACTACTCTCTAGGATGTTTCATATTGAAAATGAGATATATCGTTTCTGGTTTTGATAGCACTCATTTTCGCGTAGCGTACTGTGTGAACGACTGAAGCCAATGGTCAATAATATTATTGGACCCTACCAATGCGGATCAGAAGCATGTGTACTTGCTGATGAGGCAGCTCATGTAGTATTTGAGAAAACAAATCTGCGAAAGATCTACGGGCCGATCTGTGTCGACGGTGAATATCGGCGTCGAATGAACCACGAGTTTTACGATATAGCTGCAACGATACGAATGAGGATGCCCCAGTTCAAAAGGCATATAAAAGCGAGTCTACTGATGGTTCACGCAGAAGAATATGGCCACGAATTCGATTGACGCCCCTGGAAATCTTTTTATACCCTTCACCACACTGTGGTACAGGGTATTATGTCTTTGTGCATATGTTTGTAACAGGCAAAAGGAATCAAGATAGACCCATGGTTCCTTTTGAGAATATGCATATAATCACTTTTTAAGTCGATTTATGCATGTCCGTCCGTCTGTCCGTCCGTCTGTCCATGTTAAATTGTAAACAAAGTACAGGTCGCATTTATTATCCGAATTGGATGAAATTTGGCATACGTCACTTATTTGGCCCAAGGACAAACCCTATTGAAATTGGGAAAAATCGGTTCAGATTTAGATATAGCTCCCATATATATTTTCGTCCGATTTAAGGTAAATGGTGCATCAAAGTCCCTATATATCTTTTGATTTGCCCGAAATTTGGCACAGCGTACTTAATTAAGCCTAGAATGATGTATGCTAAGTTTCATAAAAATCGGTTCAGATTTATATATAGCTCCCACGAAATTTGGCACAGCGTACTGAATAAAGTCTAGAATGATGTGTGTAAAGTTTCGTGAAAATCAAAATTGCGACGTCTGTTAAGATTTATCTGTTGAATTTACCCAAAGTGGTGAAGGGTATCATATAGTCGGCCCCGTCCGACTTTACCACTTTCCTTACTGGTTTTAAGTTCGGCTTATGGAACAAATGTTCTGTATCGAGCTAGCTAAGTCAGTAAGAGGGTCCATAACTTTTTTGTGGAAATTTATCAAAGTACATCCATGCTATGGCATTGTCCCCATATTTTAAATTAATGACCATTTTATAACCGTCGTTGCTTTAGTTTGGAATTTTGGTTTCTTAGTGATTAAAAAAATATGCGTACACATTTTTCTATATGGATCCAGGTATTGACATAGCCTCCATATAAACGTATCTATACAAATAGTCGGCCGATTTTGCAACTTTCCTTACTGGTTTAGTATGGTTCCAGGGTGTAAAGCAGCCTCCATAATATTTTATCTAGACAAATTTGGTATTCCGATGGTACTAGACTCATTTTTCTGCCCAAGTAGTTGCAATTTTCATTCTGAACCGACTTTTTCATCCAAAGTGTCTGTAATTTGACATTTAGTAGTCTTAGAAGATTAAATACACGTCTGCAGAGAATTCTACAGATTTTTACATAGTTCCCATACACAAATCTAGCCTAATACCATGTAAAGACATTGACCGGTTTCACCCCATTTTCGATATATATTGAGCTGCTTTGCCACCTTTTTGGCTTTTCATGGTTTCAGAGGTAAAATTTCTTCTCAAAGCAAATTTGAAACTAATTAAAAAACTAATCGACGAGGATGGGATTCGAACCCACGCGTGCAGAGCACATTGGATTAGCAGTCCAACGCCTTAACCACTCGGCCACCTCGTCCTCATGTTTGTCGTCCTGCAAACAGGACGAAGTATACAACGTACTTAATAAAACAGGATTTAAAATGAAAAAAATTGAAATTTAGTAATGCATATATAACGCTCAAACTTCAAAATGTTCAGATAAATACCTCTTTAACAATCTTATTGGGAGACTGTAGAAATTACTCTGTTCGTCGTAAGGTGTAAATACATTAAAAACTTTAAATGCATTTTCTGCAAAATCGATTTTTTTATTTATGCCAGTCTTTCAGCAACAGAGTGATATGAATTTAAAAAAAATCGACGAGGATGGGATTCGAACCCACGCGTGCAGAGCACATTGGATTAGCAGTCCAACGCCTTAACCACTCGGCCACCTCGTCCTATAGGTTACAGAAAGTTCATAATTGAAGTGGTATTTAAAACTCCGCTATGGAAATTTAAAATTTTACACTAATTTAATGCAAATTCGATGTTGTTTCTCAAACTTTCATCCCACCAAAATTTCGCTACATGTTCAGTTCAGATATAGAAATTGCTCCCATATGTAATTTATTATAACATCTAGCACCTATATATTCGACCCCATCCGCCTTTGGTCATTTCCAATGCAGTAACTTATCATATTGAATATATCCATCTTTGGTACGGTCAAAACACTATGGAGGTGCCATAATGTTTTTTTTTTTATTAAAACACTGCTTTTAAGCCTACAGATGCGATCAGTGTTGCCAGAAGTTGTAAAAATGCTAAAAGGAAAAGGAAATCTACAATGCAACTTATACTGACGAAACATTGAATTGTGAAAACTTGTTCAGTTTTTAAAACCGTTGGAAACCGGGACTGTATTTTTTATACTAATCTGTTTGCATATAATTTACCCAATATAAGTAATGCAAATAGATTGATACTTAAGCATTTGCGAAGAGGAATTGTAACCTCTATGGACTCAGGCTGTTAACGTACAGCTACCTCATTAAATGTGCGTTTACGATCTTCAAAGTACATACAATTAAGAGAGTATTTAGAGACTATATTTAGACTATATTTAGAGACTATATTTAAAATTTTCTGATTGGAGGTATTTTATTCTCATAGTAACTATAATGCCAAATTAAAGCCATTATCAAAATATAAAAAAATAAAATTTTGAAAATGCTTGTTGCTTTTATATGGGTGCCAGTCAGAATTTACAATTTTCTGGTGGAAAATAATTTCTCCTCTGAGAATGTAGAATACGATATTGCAGATACTTATTATTTTGCACCTAACACATGAATCTGAAATCAGTATCAAAATAATATAACATTTTAAGTGGGAGTGCATTTTACCCTCTGAGAATCCGAAGGCCTAAATTGCAGTCACTTCAGTTAAATGCACCACCAGACATAGTGCAGTGGATAGCGTGTCAGACTGCAAACCGATGGGTCCAGGTTCAAATCCCAGCGGAGAATGAAAAATTTCATCAAAGTGAATTTCGAATATTTGTAAAAAGAAGTTTACATCCCCTTCCAGGTGAAATGCATCCGAAGCCCTCCGATATTCTAAAAACTAACCTTGACATCAACAGATGTGGATAACACAAAATAGGAATGGCGTGAGAGATAATGCCAATATTAAATAAGCAAGGACCCTAGCAATAAATAAGAGTTGTTTGTAAGCAACAATATATGACATCCACATCACCTAGCACATGCTACGGCAGACGATCAATTATTTACTGAGATGGTATAATCGGACTAATCGTTCTAGATGGCGATTTGGTGGGACGCTATGCTACCAAGATGAGTAACAAGAGAACTGAAGGCAATGCAATCATGCAAATTCATACTACTGGAGTGCGGATACATGGAGGCTCAGCGATGGAGTTAAAAGTGCGCGAAAATTGAGTAATTTATTTCATACGAATGAACATCTGTCCCCCGCAAAAAAAAACAATGGGAACAATTATATGAAATGATTTTAAGGGGGGACCCCCCCATTCTCGGGGTCAATTTTTTTTTTTTTTTTTTTTGATTTAATTTGAATCTACACTAATTCAAGAATATCCCTACAAAATCTCAAGAACTCTTAAAAATATAGCCGATTTATTGTGTCAGCATCAAGTGACGGCTAAAGGGCTTCTCAAACTTTAAACGCGTTTTTCTCTTTTGCGAATGGCGGGCACGATAACTCAAAAACTAATAACCCAATCGATTCCAAATTTTTACACGTTTCTCTGTGAGTGTATAACTATCGTGTGAACTAGGATAAAGCCAATCGGTGAAGATCTTCCTTATTTTTTAACTTGGTTTTTGGTTAAAAATCGGCGATTTTTCAAATATCCTAGTTCATACGAGAGCCAGACATGTACTCTTTCTAACACCGTTGGAATTTTCGGATTCCGATGTTCCAGTGAGGAGTTATCATGTCCGCCATCAAAAATACGGACTTTTCTTTAATTACAAAAAACAACAACAAAACAATACCAAAAATTGTTTGTAAATTATTTTTCTTCTCTTTTGAATCTTCAAATATATTTGTGCAAAGTTACAAACCTTAACAAGCATTGGTATTGATTTACCAGCCCATTGAAAATCTTGAAAAATTAAAATCGAATCGAATTAAACTTCACACACGCTATTCAATATGCTGCAACAGAGCACACTTTGCAGAATCGAATTTTACTCGGACACCCGTTGATTATTTGGTGCATAATTAACATGTAGTCGGTCAAAAATATATAAGAATGATACGTCTGCATCTAAAGCAACTGCAATGTGCAAAATATGTCAATCAGAAAAATCTAAGAAGTTTCATGCACCATTTAACTAAAATTGTGCGAAAAAATTATGGGAGCTTTATCTAAATCTGAACCGATTTTAATGAAACTTAACACACTCTATCCTCGAATCAATTTCATACGTTATGCCATATTTTGTTCTAATAGGAAAACCATTGGGAGTTTACACTATTACACTATTTACATGAAATCGAACACAAATGTATATCTATATCTTAATCCTCTATCTCTGTATCTTAATCCTCTATCTCGTTTCCTTTGGCCTGTGTGTACAAAGACATAGTACCCACAGTGTGGGGAAGAGTATAACAATTATTATCATGCACGCACCTTTCCTTTTTTTTTTTTTTTTGAATGTCAAACATTGTCATTTTCGACTATACATTAATGTTGTGTTGGAAAGTTGGCCAAGGATCTACTCTGTTATCGAAAAAAAAGATTTTTCTTTAGCTACAAGAAACAACATCAACACGTTGTCAATTAATATTAT
>NW_026884230.1:0-11211 GCF_032173495.1 Musca vetustissima
TGCTATTTTCTTATTGAAAAATACAGTGGAACCTATACAATTCACAATAGATCAAATTTTCATGGAAAATCCATAAGGGGGGACCCTTTGCTATTTTCTTATTGAAAAATACAGTGGAACCTATACAATTCACAATAGATCAAATTTTCATGGAAAATCCATAAGGGGGGACCCTTTGCTATTTTCTTATTGAAAAATACAGTGGAACCTATACAATTCACAATAGATCAAATTTTCTTGGAAAATCCATAAGGGGGGACCCTTTGCTATTTTCTTATTGAAAAATACAGTGGAACCTATATGGAACCTTTGCTATTTTCTTATTGAAAAATACAGTGGAACCTATACAATTCACAATAGATCAAATTTTCATGGAAAATCCATAAGGGGGGACCCTTTGCTATTTTCTTATTGAAAAGTACAGTGGAACCTATACAATTCACAATAGATCAAATTTTCATGGAAAATCCATAAGGGGGGACCCTTTGCTATTTTCTTATTGAAAAGTACAGTGGAACCTATACAATTCACAATAGATCAAATTTTCATGGAAAATCCATAAGGGGGGACCCTTTGCTATTTTCTTATTGAAAAATACAGTGGAACCTATACAATTCACAATAGATCAAATTTTCATGGAAAATCCATAAGGGGGGACCCTTTGCTATTTTCTTATTGAAAAATACAGTGGAACCTATACAATTCACAATAGATCAAATTTTCATGGAAAATCCATAAGGGGGGACCCTTTGCTATTTTCTTATTGAAAATTACAGGGGAACCTATACAATTCACAATAGATCAAATTTTCATGGAAAATCCATAAGGGGGGACCCTTTGCTATTTTCTTATTGAAAAATACAGTGGAACCTATACAATTCACAATAGATCAAATTTTCATGGAAAATCCATAAGGGGGGACCCTTTGCTATTTTCTTATTGAAAAGTACAGTGGAACCTATACAATTCACAATAGATCAAATTTTCATGGAAAATCCATAAGGGGGGACCCTTTGCTATTTTCTTATTGAAAAATACAGTGGAACCTATACAATTCACAATAGATCAAATTTTCATGGAAAATCCATAAGGGGGGACCCTTTGCTATTTTCTTATTGAAAAATACAGTGGAACCTATACAATTCACAATAGATCAAATTTTCATGGAAAATCCATAAGGGGGGACCCTTTGCTATTTTCTTATTGAAAAATACAGTGGAACCTATACAATTCACAATAGATCAAATTTTCATGGAAAATCCATAAGGGGGGACCCTTTGCTATTTTCTTATTGAAAAGTACAGTGGAACCTATACAATTCACAATAGATCAAATTTTCATGGAAAATCCATAAGGGGGGACCCTTTGCTATTTTCTTATTGAAAAATACAGTGGAACCTATACAATTCACAATAGATCAAATTTTCATGGAAAATCCATAAGGGGGGACCCTTTGCTATTTTCTTATTGAAAAATACAGTGGAACCTATACAATTCACAATAGATCAAATTTTCATGGAAAATCCATAAGGGGGGACCCTTTGCTATTTTCTTATTGAAAATTACAGGGGAACCTATACAATTCACAATAGATCAAATTTTCATGGAAAATCCATAAGGGGGGACCCTTTGCTATTTTCTTATTGAAAAATACAGTGGAACCTATACAATTCACAATAGATCAAATTTTCATGGAAAATCCATAAGGGGGGACCCTTTGCTATTTTCTTATTGAAAAATACAGTGGAACCTATACAATTCACAATAGATCAAATTTTCATGGAAAATCCATAAGGGGGGACCCTTTGCTATTTTCTTATTGAAAAATACAGTGGAACCTATACAATTCACAATAGATCAAATTTTCATGGAAAATCCATAAGGGGGGACCCTTTGCTATTTTCTTATTGAAAAGTACAGTGGAACCTATACAATTCACAATAGATCAAATTTTCATGGAAAATCCATAAGGGGGGACCCTTTGCTATTTTCTTATTGAAAAATACAGTGGAACCTATACAATTCACAATAGATCAAATTTTCATGGAAAATCCATAAGGGGGGACCCTTTGCTATTTTCTTATTGAAAAGTACAGTGGAACCTATACAATTCACAATAGATCAAATTTTCATGGAAAATCCATAAGGGGGGACCCTTTGCTATTTTCTTATTGAAAAATACAGTGGAACCTATACAATTCACAATAGATCAAATTTTCATGGAAAATCCATAAGGGGGGACCCTTTGCTATTTTCTTATTGAAAAATACAGTGGAACCTATACAATTCACAATAGATCAAATTTTCATGGAAAATCCATAAGGGGGGACCCTTTGCTATTTTCTTATTGAAAAATACAGTGGAACCTATACAATTCACAATAGATCAAATTTTCATGGAAAATCCATAAGGGGGGACCCTTTGCTATTTTCTTATTGAAAAATACAGTGGAACCTATACAATTCACAATAGATCAAATTTTCATGGAAAATCCATAAGGGGGGGGGACCCTTTGCTATTTTCTTATTGAAAATTACAGGGGAACCTATACAATTCACAATAGATCAAATTTTCATGGAAAATCCATAAGGGGGGACCCTTTGCTATTTTCTTATTGAAAAATACAGTGGAACCTATACAATTCACAATAGATCAAATTTTCATGGAAAATCCATAAGGGGGGACCCTTTGCTATTTTCTTATTGAAAATTACAGGGGAACCTATACAATTCACAATAGATCAAATTTTCATGGAAAATCCATAAGGGGGGACCCTTTGCTATTTTCTTATTGAAAAATACAGTGGAACCTATACAATTCACAATAGATCAAATTTTCATGGAAAATCCATAAGGGGGGACCCTTTGCTATTTTCTTATTGAAAAATACAGTGGAACCTATACAATTCACAATAGATCAAATTTTCATGGAAAATCCATAAGGGGGGACCCTTTGCTATTTTCTTATTGAAAAATACAGTGGAACCTATACAATTCACAATAGATCAAATTTTCATGGAAAATCCATAAGGGGGGACCCTTTGCTATTTTCTTATTGAAAAATACAGTGGAACCTATACAATTCACAATAGATCAAATTTTCATGGAAAATCCATAAGGGGGGACCCTTTGCTATTTTCTTATTGAAAAATACAGTGGAACCTATACAATTCACAATAGATCAAATTTTCATGGAAAATCCATAAGGGGGGACCCTTTGCTATTTTCTTATTGAAAAGTACAGTGGAACCTATACAATTCACAATAGATCAAATTTTCATGGAAAATCCATAAGGGGGGACCCTTTGCTATTTTCTTATTGAAAAATACAGTGGAACCTATACAATTCACAATAGATCAAATTTTCATGGAAAATCCATAAGGGGGGACCCTTTGCTATTTTCTTATTGAAAAATACAGTGGAACCTATACAATTCACAATAGATCAAATTTTCATGGAAAATCCATAAGGGGGGACCCTTTGCTATTTTCTTATTGAAAAATACAGTGGAACCTATACAATTCACAATAGATCAAATTTTCATGGAAAATCCATAAGGGGGGACCCTTTGCTATTTTCTTATTGAAAAATACAGTGGAACCTATACAATTCACAATAGATCAAATTTTCATGGAAAATCCATAAGGGGGGACCCTTTGCTATTTTCTTATTGAAAAATACAGTGGAACCTATACAATTCACAATAGATCAAATTTTCATGGAAAATCCATAAGGGGGGACCCTTTGCTATTTTCTTATTGAAAAGTACAGTGGAACCTATACAATTCACAATAGATCAAATTTTCATGGAAAATCCCTTTGCTATTTTCTTATTGAAAAATACAGTGGAACCTATACAATTCACAATAGATCAAATTTTCATGGAAAATCCATAAGGGGTGACCCTTTGCTATTTTCTTATTGAAAAATACAGTGGAACCTATACAATTCACAATAGATCAAATTTTCATGGAAAATCCATAAGGGGGGACCCTTTGCTATTTTTTTTATTGAAAAATACAGTGGAACCTATACAATTCACAATAGATCAAATTTTCATGGAAAATCCATAAGGGGGGACCCTTTGCTATTTTCTTATTGAAAAATACAGTGGAACCTATACAATTCACAATAGATCAAATTTTCATGGAAAATCCATAAGGGGGGACCCTTTGCTATTTTCTTATTGAAAAATACAGTGGAACCTATACAATTCACAATAGATCAAATTTTCATGGAAATCCATAAGGGGGGACCCTTTGCTATTTTCTTATTGAAAAATACAGTGGAACCTATACAATTCACAATAGAACCTATACAATTCACAATAGATCATATTTTCATGGAAAATCCATAAGGGGGGACCCTTTGCTATTTTCTTATTGAAAAATACAGTGGAACCTATACAATTCACAATAGATCAAATTTTCATGGAAAATCCATAAGGGGGGACCCTTTGCTATTTTCTTATTGAAAATTACAGGGGAACCTATACAATTCACAATAGATCAAATTTTCTTGGAAAATCCATAAGGGGGGACCCTTTGCTATTTTCTTATTGAAAAATACAGTGGAACCTATACAATTCACAATAGATCAAATTTTCATGGAAAATCCATAAGGGGGGACCCTTTGCTATTTTCTTATTGAAAAATACAGTGGAACCTATACAATTCACAATAGATCAAATTTTCATGGAAAATCCATAAGGGGGGATGCTATTTTCTTATTGAAAAATACAGTGGAACCTATACAATTCACAATAGATCAAATTTTCATGGAAAATCCATAAGGGGGGACCCTTTGCTATTTTCTTATTGAAAAATACAGTGGAACCTATACAATTCACAATAGATCAAATTTTCTTGGAAAATCCATAAGGGGGGACCCTTTGCTATTTTCTTATTGAAAAATACAGTGGAACCTATACAATTCACAATAGATCAAATTTTCATGGAAAATCCATAAGGGGGGACCCTTTGCTATTTTCTTTTATTGAATAGTACAGTGGAACCTATACAATTCACAATAGATCAAATTTTCATGGAAAATCCATAAGGGGGGACCCTTTGCTATTTTCTTATTGAAAAGTACAGTGGAACCTATACAATTCACAATAGATCAAATTTTCATGGAAAATCCATAAGGGGGGACCCTTTGCTATTTTCTTATTGAAAAATACAGTGGAACCTATACAATTCACAATAGATCAAATTTTCATGGAAAATCCATAAGGGGGGACCCTTTGCTATTTTCTTATTGAAAAATACAGTGGAACCTATACAATTCACAATAGATCAAATTTTCATGGAAAATCCATAAGGGGGGACCCTTTGCTATTTTCTTATTGAAAAATACAGTGGAACCTATACAATTCACAATAGATCAAATTTTCATGGAAAATCCATAAGGGGGGACCCTTTGCTATTTTCTTATTGAAAAATACAGTGGAACCTATACAATTCACAATAGATCAAATTTTCATGGAAAATCCATAAGGGGGGACCCTTTGCTATTTTCTTATTGAAAAATACAGTGGAACCTATACAATTCACAATAGATCAAATTTTCATGGAAAATCCATAAGGGGGGACCCTTTGCTATTTTCTTATTGAAAAATACAGTGGAACCTATACAATTCACAATAGATCAAATTTTCATGGAAAATCCATAAGGGGGGACCCTTTGCTATTTTCTTATTGAAAAGTACAGTGGAACCTATACAATTCACAATAGATCAAATTTTCATGGAAAATCCATAAGGGGGGACCCTTTGCTATTTTCTTATTGAAAAATACAGTGGAACCTATACAATTCACAATAGATCAAATTTTCATGGAAAATCCATAAGGGGGGACCCTTTGCTATTTTCTTATTGAAAAGTACAGTGGAACCTATACAATTCACAATAGATCAAATTTTCATGGAAAATCCATAAGGGGGGACCCTTTGCTATTTTCTTATTGAAAAATACAGTGGAACCTATACAATTCACAATAGATCAAATTTTCATGGAAAATCCATAAGGGGGGACCCTTTGCTATTTTCTTATTGAAAAATACAGTGGAACCTATACAATTCACAATAGATCAAATTTTCATGGAAAATCCATAAGGGGGGACCCTTTGCTATTTTCTTATTGAAAAGTACAGTGGAACCTATACAATTCACAATAGATCAAATTTTCATGGAAAATCCATAAGGGGGGACCCTTTGCTATTTTCTTATTGAAAAATACAGTGGAACCTATACAATTCACAATAGATCAAATTTTCATGGAAAATCCATAAGGGGGGACCCTTTGCTATTTTCTTATTGAAAAGTACAGTGGAACCTATACAATTCACAATAGATCAAATTTTCATGGAAAATCCATAAGGGGGGACCCTTTGCTATTTTCTTATTGAAAAATACAGTGGAACCTATACAATTCACAATAGATCAAATTTTCATGGAAAATCCATAAGGGGGGACCCTTTGCTATTTTCTTATTGAAAAATACAGTGGAACCTATACAATTCACAATAGATCAAATTTTCATGGAAAATCCATAAGGGGGGACCCTTTGCTATTTTCTTATTGAAAAATACAGTGGAACCTATACAATTCACAATAGATCAAATTTTCATGGAAAATCCATAAGGGGGGACCCTTTGCTATTTTCTTATTGAAAAATACAGTGGAACCTATACAATTCACAATAGATCAAATTGTCATGGAAATCCATAAGGGGGGACCCTTTGCTATTTTCTTATTGAAAAATACAGTGGAACCTATACAATTCACAATAGATCAAATTTTCATGGAAAATCCATAAGGGGGGACCCTTTGCTATTTTCTTATTGAAAAATACAGTGGAACCTATACAATTCACAATAGATCAAATTTTCATGGAAAATCCATAAGGGGGGACCCTTTGCTATTTTCTTATTGAAAAGTACAGTGGAACCTATACAATTCACAATAGATCAAATTTTCATTGAAAATCCATAAGGGGGGACCCTTTGCTATTTTCTTATTGAAAAGTACAGTGGAACCTATACAATTCACAATAGATCAAATTTTCATGGAAAATCCATAAGGGGGGACCCTTTGCTATTTTCTTATTGAAAAATACAGTGGAACCTATACAATTCACAATAGATCAAATTTTCATGGAAAATCCATAAGGGGGGACCCTTTGCTATTTTCTTATTGAAAAATACAGTGGAACCTATACAATTCACAATAGATCAAATTTTCATGGAAAATCCATAAGGGGGGACCCTTTGCTATTTTCTTATTGAAAAGTACAGTGGAACCTATACAATTCACAATAGATCAAATTTTCATGGAAAATCCATAAGGGGGGACCCTTTGCTATTTTCTTATTGAAAAATACAGTGGAACCTATACAATTCACAATAGATCAAATTTTCATGGAAAATCCATAAGGGGGGACCCTTTGCTATTTTCTTATTGAAAAATACAGTGGAACCTATACAATTCACAATAGATCAAATTTTCATGGAAAATCCATAAGGGGGGACCCTTTGCTATTTTCTTATTGAAAAATACAGTGGAACCTATACAATTCACAATAGATCAAATTTTCATGGAAAATCCATAAGGGGGGACCCTTTGCTATTTTCTTATTGAAAAGTACAGTGGAACCTATACAATTCACAATAGATCAAATTTTCATGGAAAATCCATAAGGGGGGACCCTTTGCTATTTTCTTATTGAAAAGTACAGTGGAACCTATACAATTCACAATAGATCAAATTTTCATGGAAAATCCATAAGGGGGGACCCTTTGCTATTTTCTTATTGAAAAGTACAGTGGAACCTATACAATTCACAATAGATCAAATTTTCATGGAAAATCCATAAGGGGGGACCCTTTGCTATTTTCTTATTGAAAAGTACAGTGGAACCTATACAATTCACAATAGATCAAATTTTCATGGAAAATCCATAAGGGGGGACCCTTTGCTATTTTCTTATTTTCTTATTGAAAAGTACAGTGGAACCTATACAATTCACAATAGATCAAATTTTCATGGAAAATCCATAAGGGGGGACCCTTTGCTATTTTCTTATTGAAAAGTACAGTGGAACCTATACAATTCACAATAGATCAAATTTTCATGGAAAATCCATAAGGGGGGACCCTTTGCTATTTTCTTATTGAAAAATACAGTGGAACCTATACAATTCACAATAGATCAAATTTTCATGGAAAATCCATAAGGGGGGACCCTTTGCTATTTTCTTATTGAAAAGTACAGTGGAACCTATACAATTCACAATAGATCAAATTTTCATGGAAAATCCATAAGGGGGGACCCTTTGCTATTTTCTTATTGAAAAATACAGTGGAACCTATACAATTCACAATAGATCAAATTTTCATGGAAAATCCATAAGGGGGGACCCTTTGCTATTTTCTTATTGAAAAATACAGTGGAACCTATACAATTCACAATAGATCAAATTTTCATGGAAAATCCATAAGGGGGGACCCTTTGCTATTTTCTTATTGAAAAATACAGTGGAACCTATACAATTCACAATAGATCAAATTTTCATGGAAAATCCATAAGGGGGGACCCTTTGCTATTTTCTTATTGAAAAATACAGTGGAACCTATACAATTCACAATAGATCAAATTTTCATGGAAAATCCATAAGGGGGGACCCTTTGCTATTTTCTTATTGAAAAATACAGTGGAACCTATACAAATCACAATAGATCAAATTTTCATGGAAAATCCATAAGGGGGGACCCTTTGCTATTTTCTTATTGAAAAATACAGTGGAACCTATACAATTCACAATAGATCAAATTTTCATGGAAAATCCATAAGGGGGGACCCTTTGCTATTTTCTTATTGAAAAATACAGTGGAACCTATACAATTCACAATAGATCAAATTTTCATGGAAAATCCATAAGGGGGGACCCTTTGCTATTTTCTTATTGAAAAATACAGTGGAACCTATACAATTCACAAATAGATCAAATTTTCATGGAAAATCCATAAGGGGGGACCCTTTGCTATTTTCTTATTGAAAAGTACAGTGGAACCTATACAATTCACAATAGATCAAATTTTCATGGAAAATCCATAAGGGGGGACCCTTTGCTATTTTCTTATTGAAAAGTACAGTGGAACCTATACAATTCACAATAGATCAAATTTTCATGGAAAATCCATAAGGGGGGACCCTTTGCTATTTTCTTATTGAAAAATACAGTGGAACCTATACAATTCACAATAGATCAAATTTTCATGGAAAATCCATAAGGGGGGACCCTTTTCTATTTTCTTATTGAAAAATACAGTGGAACCTATACAATTCACAATAGATCAAATTTTCATGGAAAATCCATAAGGGGGGACCCTTTGCTATTTTCTTATTGAAAAATACAGTGGAACCTATACAATTCACAATAGATCAAATTTTCATGGAAAATCCATAAGGGGGGACCCTTTGCTATTTTCTTATTGAAAAATACAGTGGAACCTATACAATTCACAATAGATCAAATTTTCATGGAAAATCCATAAGGGGGGACCCTTTGCTATTTTCTTATTGAAAAGTACAGTGGAACCTATACAATTCACAATAGATCAAATTTTCATGGAAAATCCATAAGGGGGGACCCTTTGCTATTTTCTTATTGAAAAATACAGTGGAACCTATACAATTCACAATAGATCAAATTTTCATGGAAAATCCATAAGGGGGGACCCTTTGCTATTTTCTTATTGAAAAGTACAGTGGAACCTATACAATTCACAATAGATCAAATTTTCATGGAAAATCCATAAGGGGGGACCCTTTGCTATTTTCTTATTGAAAAATACAGTGGAACCTATACAATTCACAATAGATCAAATTTTCATGGAAAATCCATAAGGGGGGACCCTTTGCTATTTTCTTATTGAAAAATACAGTGGAACCTATACAATTCACAATAGATCAAATTTTCATGGAAAATCCATAAGGGGGGACCCTTTGCTATTTTCTTATTGAAAAGTACAGTGGAACCTATACAATTCACAATAGATCAAATTTTCATGGAAAATCCATAAGGGGGGACCCTTTGCTATTTTCTTATTGAAAAGTACAGTGGAACCTATACAATTCACAATAGATCAAATTTTCATGGAAAATCCATAAGGGGGGACCCTTTGCTATTTTCTTATTGAAAAGTACAGTGGAACCTATACAATTCACAATAGATCAAATTTTCATGGAAAATCCATAAGGGGGGACCCTTTGCTATTTTCTTATTGAAAAATACAGTGGAACCTATACAATTCACAATAGATCAAATTTTCATGGAAAATCCATAAGGGGGGACCCTTTGCTATTTTCTTATTGAAAAATACAGTGGAACCTATACAATTCACAATAGATCAAATTTTCATGGAAAATCCATAAGGGGGGACCCTTTGCTATTTTCTTATTGAAAAATACAGTGGAACCTATACAATTCACAATAGGATCAAATTTTCATGGAAAATCCATAAGGGGGGACCCTTTGCTATTTTCTTATTGAAAAATACAGTGGAACCTATACAATTCACAATAGATCAAATTTTCATGGAAAATCCATAAGGGGGGACCCTTTTCTATTTTCTTATTGAAAAGTACAGTGGAACCTATACAATTCACAATAGATCAAATTTTCATGGAAAATCCATAAGGGGGGACCCTTTGCTATTTTCTTATTGAAAAATACAGTGGAACCTATACAATTCACAATAGATCAAATTTTCATGGAAAATCCATAAGGGGGGACCCTTTGCTATTTTCTTATTGAAAAATACAGTGGAACCTATACAATTCACAATAGATCAAATTTTCATGGAAAATCCATAAGGGGGGACCCTTTGCTATTTTCTTATTGAAAAATACAGTGGAACCTATACAATTCACAATAGATCAAATTTTCATGGAAAATCCATAAGGGGGGGACCCTTTGCTATTTTCTTATTGAAAAATACAGTGGAACCTATACAATTCACAATAGATCAAATTTTCATGGAAAATCCATAAGGATTTTTATAGAAAAATACAGTGGGGCCTATACAATTCACAATAGATCATATTTTCATGGAAAATCCATAAGGGGGGACCCTTTGCTATTTTCTTATTGAAAAATACAGTGGAACCTATACAATTCACAATAGATCAAATTTTCATGGAAAATCCATA
>NW_026884231.1:0-11332 GCF_032173495.1 Musca vetustissima
ATCGAGCAAAATATGTATAAGATCTATATATGGGCAATATTGCCAATTTTTTAACATAGCTGAAGCGGAGGTTCACCCCTTTATAACCAGTTTTTTTATGTTCTCCATCGATTTGTGACTAAGCCACTCATTGCACGGTCTTCGTGTCAAAATAAAACTAGAAGCCAACAAAATGGGGATTACGCCCCTTATGTATCATTTTTCAAAATTTTAACTGCATCTACCTTTAAACGATGCTAACATTTTGAAGCTCGATTTTGAGTGTTTTTTTAATTTTACTTCTAGCTTTAATACGCCAACAGGAATATCCAAAAATCGATTATAAGATTATTGTAGTCGCGAATCTGCGTAATTTGGTGTGTATTTTGAGTATGTAGTATGCACAGCTTCAGAGTAATACTCATCCGAAGGTGCGAATTTTGTGCGATCAAATTTCTAAAAAACCTATTTTTCGGCCCAAATTTTTAGATCTGTCAACTGAATGATATGGGTACCCGCGATCAATAAGGTTTTTTACGTTTCGGATGATATAAAATCTTCTTCGTGAAAATCCATCTACTAGAACGGCGGGAACTGGCCTTCCAAAAACACGAAATTTGGCAAAAAATGTTTTTGAAAATATCGCGGATTTATTTGCGTTTTCTGTGTATCATTTCCGATTCAATAAAAGACCTCATACGGATTTTGATCTTTTTTCGAAAAGAGAACTTTACAAACTTCAGCCGAAAGAGAGATGTACGCAATTTATCTCAAAAATAAATTGTGCTGGCACATCCATGGTTTTTAATGGACCGCATTGAAATTGTATAGATCGATGTATTTTTTTAGGGTGCACACCGAAATCGGATGCGCGTTAATGGCATATGGAGTTTTCGGAAATTATTCGCGTTTTACGATTTTTTGGGTACCTCAATGTAACGTGCGGCACATCTTAGCCGTCAAATTAAATTTCGCAAAATATATATGGATTGGAAGATAAACTTCAGTACTTCCTGGAAACCACATGCGCATCAAATGATTTTGAGAATTACGCGATTTACACGCAATTTAAAATGTATATTTCATAATATTATTTTATTTTAAGATTTATTCCTATTTATAAAACCCTAAGATTTATCGGAAGGGTCTTGCTATAATCCGCTAGGTGTATACTTGTACAAAAAATGAGATTATTTTTATATATGTCAATTTTTCGGCGAAATTCGGGTAAAATAGCAGAATAACCCCAACATTTTTTTCTGAAATTTCTTGTATACAATTAAAAAAATAAATATGATGACATTATTTTTTCGAACCAAAAACAAATATTTTTCCTCAATATCTTGTTTTATTGTCGCTGTGATTTACAAATCGCTACACGGACTTGTGTGATTTTGATATCATTTGATTCATCATGGTGTTTAGATTATGTAGATATTTTTAAATTAATTTTTAGGTGTGTGTATGTCATTAATATTATGAAAATATTGACGTAATCCCCTACATTTTTATTATTTTTCTCATATTTCGCGAAGATGTGCAACTTTATCGCGATTATTATAATGTATTCATATTCTTATTTTACGGAAGAAGATATATATCAACGTTTTTGGTCAATATAATAAACGGCGTAATTTTAAGATTTTTTCTTATTTTTGTTATTTGAATTTTTGTGATCATTTGAAAAGTGATTTTAAGTGATTATTTATACTCTTTCGAGTCGAGCTTGATGATCTAAATTTTGCAATGAAAAGGAAAGCCAGGAGAAGAACCTACGTACCCACCATTATGCGACGCGTTTCGCCGTTGGTTAAGCGGCTCATCAGGCATATTGGGCTATGTGGCTTTACAAAGGTCGTACGTTGATAACTTGTATTTATTCCGCCCTGATGCGAAACTTGCATATGCGAATTAAATTCAAATTTGTCAAAGTTCGACATTTGTCTTCATTCTAGGAACAGTCCTTTTCAAAGCAGATTTTTGTTGTAGCGATGGATAATTAATCCACACACCTACAATTGCTTCCTGGTATACACATGTTTTTGCGCAACCGTTTTTGGAAGTGTTGATGGCTCAGAACGTTAAGCGGTCTTGGCAACATCTGTGTTGCTCTGAGGACCTAGGTTCGAGCCCTAGCCGTGCTCGGCTGAAATTAATTTTTGTTATTTGAATTTTTGTGATCATTTGAAAAGTGATTTTAAGTGATTATTTATACTCTTTCGAGTCGAGCTTGATGATCTAAATTTTGCAATGAAAAGGAAAGCCAGGAGAAGAACCTACGTACCCACCATTATGCGACGCGTTTCGCCGTTGGTTAAGCGGCTCATCAGGCAAATCTGCTTTGAAAAGGACTGTTCCTAGAATGAAGACAAATGTCGAACTTTGACAAATTTGAATTTAATTCGCATATGCAAGTTTCGCATCAGGGCGGAATAAATACAAGTTATCAACGTACGACCTTTGTAAAGCCACATAGCCCAATATGCCTGATGAGCCGCTTAACCAACGGCGAAACGCGTCGCATAATGGTGGGTACGTAGGTTCTTCTCCTGGCTTTCCTTTTCATTGCAAAATTTAGATCATCAAGCTCGACTCGAAAGAGTATAAATAATCACTTAAAATCACTTTTCAAATGATCACAAAAATTCAAATAACAAAAATTAATTTCAGCCGAGCACGGCTTGGGCTCGAACCTAGGTCCTCAGAGCAACACAGATGTTGCCAAGACCGCTTAACGTTCTGAGCCATCAACACTTCCAAAAACGGTTGCGCAAAAACATGTGTATACCAGGAAGCAATTGTAGGTGTGTGGATTAATTATCCATCGCTACAACAAAAATCTGCTTTGAAAAGGACTGTTCCTAGAATGAAGACAAATGTCGAACTTTGACAAATTTGAATTTAATTCGCATATGCAAGTTTCGCATCAGGGCGGAATAAATACAAGTTATCAACGTACGACCTTTGTAAAGCCACATAGCCCAATATGCCTGATGAGCCGCTTAACCAACGGCGAAACGCGTCGCATAATGGGGGGTACGTAGGTTCTTCTCCTGGCTTTCCTTTTCATTGCAAAATTTAGATCATCAAGCTCGACTCGAAAGAGTATAAATAATCACTTAAAATCATTTTTTCTTATGCCCAAAATTAAAACCTCGATAACTTTTGCGCGCATCAACCAAAAATTTGATCGCGAACGGTTTCGGAGTCAGAACATTTTTCTCTATATGTGTACCAAAAATCACTGATGTGCCACAAAAACAAAAAAGCCGATTTTTTGAAAATGGAATATTAAAAAATTGGCAATATTGCCCATATAAATGGACGTATTTGAGCAACCGTGTGCTCTAATTCGTCCTAAGCGGACAAAATTGAGTTACATCATTTTGATGAAATCGGATAAAAATATATATTGAAGCTACATCTAAACCTGAAACGTCTTCAATCCAATACGCTATCCAATATTTCATGTAAAGCGAACAAACATTTGCCATCCATTTGCAACTCTAGCATAAAATCAAACAAAAATATATGAGGGAGCTATATCTACATCTGAACCGATTTCAAAAATAAAATATCCTGCTAATAGGACAAGATCATTCACCATTTACATAAAATGGGACTAACGTGTATATGTGATCAATATTTACATCTGAACCATGGACGTCTGTGCAAAATTTTTTTCTCAATTGGACAAACATGCACCATTAACATAAAATCGGACGAAAATATATATGGGAGATATGTCGAAATCTAAACCGATTTTCCAGAAACTCACCACTCATCATTCTAGACTCAATTCAGTACCCTATGCAAATTTCGTGCAAATCGAAAGATATATAGGGACTTTTGTGCACCATTTACATAAAATCGGACGAAAGTATATATGAGACCTATATCTAAATCTGAACCGATTTTTACGAATGCTTTGCCAAATTTCTTGCAAGTCGAAAGGTATATAGGGACTTTTGTACACCATTTACATAAAACCGGGCGAAAATATACATGGGATTATTATCTAAATAGGGTTCGTCCTTGGGCCAAACAAATGAGCTGTACCAATTTTTATCCAAATCGGATTATAAATGCAACCAGTAGTTTGTTTACAATTTAACACCAACAGACGGACAGACGTACGGACGGACATGCATAAATCGATTCATAAAGTGATTCTATGCATTTTCATATTTCTCGTTTCCTTTTGCATGTTACACACATATGCACAAAGACATAATACTCTGTACCATAATGTGGTGAAGGGTATAATTACTACGGGTTTTTTGTCCTATTAAAAATACTATGTAAAACCAGTAAGGAAAGTAGTGAATTCGGACTATATGATACCCCTCAACACTATGGGTATATTAAACAGGAAATTGGATGAAATAAAATATGTGATACTAGCATATACCCGCTACTTCGTTAGCGAATGTTTGATGTATTTAAAACCACCCTATATCGACTATTATTAAAATTTTAGAACCATTTAGTACCTGTAGTATGTTCTCAAATATACCTCTGTATCTCAATCTTACACACCCATTCCGACCGCAACAGAAATCTACCTCTATACTAAATTTGGTGTAATTTTTTACTATTTGTACTCTTGTAATACTTATTTTGAAAAAAAAAATCTGATATAGCTTCACCCAAATCCAAATTGAGTATCAGTTAGTGTATATTAATATAAATTTCCATAACTACCTACTTTAACAAACATAAGTACGAATTTCCAACACTTCCCCAATCCTAATTCAACATACCCCAATCTTAATTCCATACCCCAATCTTAATTCCAAATTTCAGGATTCTATCGGTTCACTTAAATCCAATTTGTATCACATTTAGTACCACTTAGAACACATAAGTAAAAATTTCCATTACTACCTACATCATGCAATCCAATTGAAATCATGAATTAGATAAAATCTTAATTATAATCCAAATAGTATCAAATTTAGTACACAGTAGTACGAATTTCCAAAACTTCCTACATACCCCAACAACCACAGTGATCCTAAATCAAAATTTCATGATTTCAATTTTATTGGTTCAACCACAT
This sequence comes from Musca vetustissima, assembly GCF_032173495.1. Lineage (NCBI taxonomy): Eukaryota > Metazoa > Arthropoda > Insecta > Diptera > Muscidae > Musca > Musca vetustissima. The sequence goes on from NW_026884231.1 coordinate 5,042, forward strand.
ATTAAAGTACACATTAGTACAAATTTCTAAAACTTCCTACATATTTCAATCTTACACCTCAACAGTGATCCTGACTCCAAATTTCATGATTCTAGGTCTATTGGTTCACCTAAAATTCAAATTGTACCAAATTTAGTACGATTTAGTACCCATAAGTATTATTTACTTAAACCGAATCCTGACCCTAATCCTACATCCCTACAATGATCCTAACTCCAAACTTCATTGTTCCAGCTCTATCGGTTCACCCGAATCCAAATTGTACCAATTATAGTACGATTTAGTACTTTTTGTACACATAAGTAAAAATTTCCAAAACTACGTATATATTCCTATCCTACACTCCGACGGTAATGTTAATTTGAATTTTCAGGATCCCAGCTCGATTTGTACCTCCAAATCAAATTTGTACCAAATATAGTACCATATAGTACTTTTCGTACACCTGAGTACACGCTTTCCAAACTCTCCTCATATAGACCCTACTTCTCAACGTTATTTTACATTCCAAATTTCAAGATTTTAGCTCACTCCATATACATGCTACGAAATTGTACCAAATTTAGTACATTTTCGTACTTTTCGGATAGTTATATTTCCAATTTTCAAAAACCCTTTAGTACATCTAACCAACCGTCAATCAACCCAAATTTCAGAGTTCTTATCAGTCACATTTGGACCAAGAGTGACCCTCACCCAAAATTTCAAGACTCTAGCTTCAGCCGTTTAGTCTGGGCGTTGATGAATCGTTAAATCAGTCAGTCAGTCAATCACTACTCTTTCATTAGTATAGATAGATTTGTCTAAATGTGAATCGACCTAGATCTATCCTTAAACATGCCATTCGTTTGTTACAATGGGACAAAAGTATGTAAATCGACTTCATACAAATATCCGCTGTCATCCGTTGGGCTATGTCTGTACTTCTAGAAAACGCAACTACGTATTATATACTCAATTTTGTACATTGCGCAAAAATTGATGTCAATCTGACAAACATGAGGAGTTTGATGCACAATTTACTTAAAATCGGACGAAAATATATATATATCCAAATATGAACCGATTTCAACGAAACTTTTGTTCCTATCAGCCATATATTGGTTCTTTGGAGCGTCAATTACTTAAAACCAATCAATAATATAAGGCAGCTATATCTAAATCTTAACCGATTTTCAGGAAACTTGGCACACATTCTGGATTAAATTCAGTACGCTATGCAGCATAAGAACTTTGGTACATGATTTACATTAAATCGGACGAAAATATGTATATCTAGATCTGAACCGATTTTCACGAAACTCAGCACACATCATTCAAGCATTCAAGATATATAGGGTCGTTCGTCCACCATTTATATTAAATCGGACAAAAATATATATGGAAGCTATATCTAAATCTGAACCGATTTTCACGAAACTTAAGATACATATCTATACTCAATTCAGTATGCTGTGCCAAATTTCGTGCAAATCGAAAGATATATAGGGACTTTGGTCCACCATTTACCTTATATGGGGGAAAAAATATATATGGAAGCTATATCTAAATCTGACCCGATTTTCAGGAAACTTAGCACACATCATTCTAGGTTTAATTCAGTACGCTGTGCCAAATTCCGTGCAAATCGAAAGGTATTTAGGGACTTCGGTGCACCATTTACATGAAATCGGATGAAACTGTGTATGAAAGCTATATCTAAATATGGACCGATTTTCCAGAAACTTGGTGGTGCCAAATTTCGTGCAAATCGAAAAATATATAGGGACTTTGGTCCACCATTTACCTTATATGGGGGAAAAATATATATGGAAGCTATATCTAAATCTGACCCGATTTTCAGGAAACTTAGCACACATCATTCTAGGCTTAATTCAGTACGCTGTGCCAACTTTCGTGCAAATCGAAAGGTATTTAGGGACTTCGGTGCACCATTTACATGAAATCGGATGAAACTGTGTATGAAAGCTATATCTAAATATGGACCGATTTTCCAGAAACTTGGCAGACATCACTCTAGGCTCAATTCAGTACGTTATACAAATTTCGTGCAAATCGAGATATATATGGGTCTTTGGTGCACCATTTTCATTAAATCGGATGATAATATATATGGGAGCTATATCTAAATCTGAACTGATTTTTCCCTATTTCAATAGGGTTCATCCTTGGGCCAAATAAGTGACCTATGCCAATTTTCATCCAATTTGGATCATAAATGGGACCAGTAATTTGTTTACAATTTAACATCGACAGACAGACGGACGGACATGCATAAATCTATCTCGTTTCCTTTTGCCTGTTACAAACATATGCACAAAGACATAATACCCTGCACCACAGTGTGGTGAAGGGTATAAAAACACACCTTGTTGGTCGTTTGGTAAAATATTCTATAAAAACCCATATTTTGTTGGTCTTATGGAAAAAATATTCTTTAAAAAATCTATGCTCTTTCTGCTCCTATGAAAAAAATATTCTTTAAAAAATCTACGCCTTTTTGGTCCCATAAAATAATGTTCTTTAAAAAATCCATGAAAATGGAATTAGAAATTACGTTAAGATTCAAAAATCAAATCTGAACATTTTTGATTTCTTAGGAAAAATACCTTTTTGGTATTTCTTTTCGATTGGAAAGTAACAAATATTCCATTATGATTGTATAACCTAAGGGTTATTAAGCTATGGGTAGGTTTAAGATTTGCTCATCAAATAACTATGGCATACACGTACAAATACGGACGCACAAACTAGCGTACTCATACCGAACTCCTAGCTACATTAAATCCTTTGAAAATCATCAGCTGGCAGCTTTAAATTGTAACTCAACCAATGACACAAACACACAACCTATTGTATATGTATATTTGTATTTATGTACATAACTGCTGTTTTGTTATTCAACATATGATTCCAGATCTGGAAACATGAAATGTAAATTTCTTGTCAGAATCGAAAATGGAACTAGCGAGAGAAATTTGTTTTGAATATTTTATCAGACAATACACTGGCATAACCATCATAATCGGAATCCCCATCAGCAGTGGCATTTCTTATTGAATCAAATTTTCTAAACATGTGTGTGTGTGCTTGTGTGGGTTATACCATTTTTAGGTTTTGTCTTTTCCTGCTTCTTTTGCTTCGGATAAAGTTTACATTTTTAACTTGTTTTCAGGCAGTTGCTGATGTTGTTGTTAATGATGATGTATATGTAGCTTCTGCTGCCACTGATTCTAATGCTTCATAGTTTCTACTTTTTGGTGAGATTTATTCAAGCACATCTGTTAACATGTCTACTGCTACAAATTTTACGGCATACTTACAGACAAACACAAATCGACATAAAATACAAAACCACTTTTCATTCTTTTGCCAAAACTAGAAATTTGTAATGCCAATTATTACACAAGGCAACAGAGATTTTTTGAAAACACTATCACAACAAACTTTATACAAGTGAAGTGTGTATTGAATTTGGCATTCCGTTTCCAACATCTCGAAAAAGTTGTCGGTGACCGCCGGTATATTACACTGGGATATTTGTAATCTCCTATATCTTTGTACCCCCAATATTCTATATTTTGTAGATTTTGGCACAATTTCAACCGAATTGTTTTTTTTTACGATCTTATTGTGTAGTAAATATTCCAATTAAAAAACCAGTAAGGAACGTAGTAAATTCGGACGGAGCCGACTACATGATACCCTTCACCACTATGGGTATATTAACCAGATGCATCCTAACAGACGACCCACTTTTGAAGGAACGTTAACATGAAATTGGATGAACTAAAATATGTGAAATTTATCTAAATGTGAACCGGCTTAGATCAATCCATAAACATGTCATTCGTTTGTTAAAATGGTAGAAAAATATGTAAATCGATTTCAAACAAATATCAATCGAACATTCGTTGGGCTATGTCTGTAATTCTATAAAACGCAACTACGTTATTCTATGTTCAATTTTGTACATTGTGCAAAATTGCATGTCAATTTGACAAACATGAGGAGTTAAAAGCATCATTTATTAAAAATCAGTTTCGCCCGATTTAAGGTAAATAGTCCACTAAAGTCCCTATATATCTTTCGATTTGTACGAAATTCGCCACAGCGTAATGAATAAGGTATAGAATTATGTGTGTTAAATTTCGTGAAATCGGTTCAGATTTAGATATAGCTCCCATATATATCTTCGTCCGATTTAAGGTAAATGCTTTACCAAAGTCCCTATATATCTTTCGATTTGCACGAAATTTGGCATAGCGTACTGAATTAAGTCTAGAATTATGTGTGCTAAGTTTCTTGAAAATCGGTTCAGATTTAAATAAGCTCCCATATATACATTTTCGCCCGATTTTAAGTAAATGGTGCACCAAAGTCCCAGGAAATCTTTTCATGTGCAAGAATTTTGGCATAGCGTTCTGAAGTCTAGAATGATGTTTGCAAAGTTTCGTGAAAATCGGTTCAGATTTAGATATAGCTCCCATATATATATATATATATATATATCCGATTTGTACGAATTTTGGTATGTGGTACTGAATTAAGTCTAGAATGATGGTGCTAAGCTTCGTGAAAAGATCCATAGTTAGGCCGATTGACACATCGTACTGAGGTAATATAAATTAGTCTCTGGCAAGTTTCCCTGAAATCGGTTCAGATATAGATATATAAAAAACACGCAACGTCTGTTTGGATACATATGAAGAATATACCCAAAGTGGTTAAGGATATCATATAGTCGGCCCAGTCCGACTTTACTACTTTCCTTACTGGTTTAACTTGGAAGGCATGACCACATTTTCCAACCGAAAGGGCTGTAAATTGTCAGTATAGACTATTACAACAATAACAGCTATAGGCGTCAATTTTTATACCCTCCACCATAAGGTAGAGTTTATATTAAATTTGTCATTCCGTTTGAAACATATCGAAATATTCCCCAGAGACCCCAAAAAGTAAACGGTTATCAATTTCGCCATGATTTACTTGTTTCAAATAATATTTTCCCAAAGGACTGTAGCAGCTATAGGCGAAATTATATTACTCTTTCTGACCATGATCATATCACCACTTTGGAAATATTCTACATATGGATCTTACTTAAAAAACATCGCCTTTTCGAAGGAACATTGATATGAAATTTAACGAACTTGATATATTTTTATCTATATGTGATCCGAATAAATTTAGGGGCTTTGGTACTCTATTTACATAAAATCGGGCGAAAATATAAATAGGAACTATATCTAAATTTCAGGAATCTTAGCACACATCATTTCAGACTCAGTTCAGTATCGAAAGAAATATAAGGGCTTTGGTAATCCATTAACATAAAATCAAACGAAAATATATAGCGGAACTATATCAAAATGTGAACAGATTTTCACGAAACTTTACATGCGCCATTCTAGACTTAATTTTGTACACTATGCCGAATTTCGTACAAATCGAAATATATATAGGGACATTGGTGCACCAATTACATTAATTCGGACAAAAATATACGTGAGGGCTATATCTAAATCTGAACCGATTTTTACGAAATTTAACACACTTAATTTTAGGCTTAATTCAGTACGCTATCCAAAATTTCGTGCAAATCGAAAAAATATAGGGGCTTAGGTGCTCTATTAACTTAAAATCGGACGAAATTATATATGGGAGCTATATCTAAATCTTAACCGATTATCACGAAATATAACACATCATTCTATTCTTAACTCAGCGCGCTATGCAAAATTTCGTGCAAATCGAAAGATATATAGGGACTTTGGCACACCATCGAACGAGAATATATAGAGCTGCTATATCTAAATTTTAACCGATTCCAGTAAAACTTCACAGACATAAACTGGACCTAATTTAGTAAAATCGGTCAATCCTTGTGTTTAGTTTAGTGCACAATTTACCTAAAATCGGACGAAAATATATATGGGAGCTATACCTAAATCTGAACCGATTTCCTCAGAAGTGTGCTGTGCAAAAGTCGGTCTTAATCGAACAAGTATTGGGAGTTTGGTGCACCATTTACATAAAATCGGACATAAAACAATATTTTGGTAGCTATATCTAAATCTGAACCGATTTCCACAAAACTCTGCATATATCAGTATAGTCCTAATTCCTTACTCTGTGCAAAAATTGTGTTCCGGTCGGACAAATATCGGGTGTTTAGTGCACCACATAGATAAAATCGGACGAAAATATATATAGGAGCTACATCTAAATCTGTACCGATTTTCTCCAAATTCAATAGGGTTCGTTCTTGGGCCAAATAGATGAGTT
>NW_026884232.1:0-11160 GCF_032173495.1 Musca vetustissima
CTTGAAAATTATTCTTTAAAAAATCCACGCCTGTTTAGGTCCTTGAAAAATTATTCTTTAAAAAATCCACGCCTGTTTAGGTCCTTGAAAAATTATTCTTTAAAAAATCCACGCCTGTTTAGGTCCTTGAAAAATTATTCTTTAAAAAATCCACGCCTGTTTAGGTCCTTGCCCCCACTCTTGAAGATATAGCCGATTTATTGTGTCAGCATCAAGTGACGGCTGAAGGGCTTCTCAAACTTTAAAGGCGTTTTTCTCTTTTGCGAATGGCGGGCACGATAACCCAAAAACTAATAAACCCAATCGATTCCAAATGTTTACACATTTCTCTGTGGGTGTATAGCTATCGTATGAACTAGGATAAAGCCAATTGGTGAAAATCTTCCTTATTTTTTAATTTTTTAACAAAAATATTTTTGGCCATTTTGTTTTTTAGAGCGAAGTCAATAATCCTAGTTTCCATGTACTCTTTCTAACATATTTTTCAGAATGTTCCGCCAATAAAAATAATTAATTACAAAAAACAACAACAAAGCAATTTGTAAATGATTTTTCTATTAACATGAAATATATATGGGAGCTATATAGACCGATTTTCTCGAAACTTGGCAGACATCACTCTAGGCTCAATTCAGTACGTTATGCCAAATTTCGTGCAAATCGAAGGATATATAGGGACTTTGGTGCACCATTTATATGAAATCGGACGAAACTATATATGATTTTCACGAAACTTAGCAAATTGCCAAATATCGTGGAAATCGAAAGATATATAAGTACTTTGTGGCACCATTTACATGAAATCGGACGAAACTATATATGGAAGCTATATCTAAATCTGGACCGATTTTCTCGAAACTTGGCAGACATCACTCTAGGCTTAATTCAGTACGATATGCCAAATTTCGTGGAAATCGAAAGATATATAGGGACTTTGGGGCACCATTTACATGAAATCGGACGAAACTATATATGGGAGCTATATCTAAATCTGAACCGATTTTCTCAAAACTTGGCAGACATCACTCTAGGCCGGACGAACACCAGACAGACAGAGAGACATCACTCTAGGCTCAAGTCAGTACGTTATGCCAAATTTCGTGCAAATCGAAAGATATATAGGGACTTTGGGGCACCATTTACATGAAATCGGACGAAACTATATATGGGAGCTATATCTAAATCAGGACCGATTTTCACGAAACTTGGCAGACATCACTCTAGGCTTAATTCAGTACGATATGCCAAATTTCGTGCAAATCGAAAGATATATAGGGACTTTGGGGCACCATTTACATGAAATCGGAGGAAACTGTATATGGGAGGTATATCTAAATCTGAACCGATTTCCTCAAAACTCGGCAGACATCACTCTAGGATCAATTCAGTACGTTATGCCAAATTTCGTGCAAATCGAAAGATATATAGGTACTTTGGGGCACCATTTACATGAAATCGGACGAAACTATATATGGGAGCTATATCTAAATCTGAACCGTTTTTTTCAAAACTTGGCAGACATCACTCTAGGCTCACATCAGTACGTTATGCCAAATTTCGTGCAATTCGAAAGATATATAGGGACTTTGGGGCACCATTTACATGAAATCGGAGGAAACTATATATGGGAGGTATATCTAAATCTGAACCGATTTTCTCAAAACTCGGCAGACATCACTCTAGGATCACTTCAGTACGTTATGCCAAATTTCGTGCAAATCGAAAGATATATAGGTACTTTGGGGCACCATTTACATAAAATCGGACGAAACTATATATGGGAGCTATATCTAAATCTGAACCGATTTTCTCAAAACTTGACAGACATCACTCTAGGCTCAATTCAGTACGTTATGCCAAATTTCGTGCAAATCGAAAGATATATAGGGACTTTGGGGCACCATTTACATGAAATCGGACGAAACTATATATGGGAGCTATATCTAAATCTGGACCGATTTTCACGAAACTTGGCAGACATCATTCTAGACCGAAATGATTAGGCTGTACCAAATTTCGTGCAAATCGAAAGATACATAGGGACTTTGGGGCACCATTTACATGAAGTCGGACGAAACTATATATGGGAGCTATATCTAAATCTGGACCGATTTTCATGAAACTTGGCAGACATCATTCTAGACCTAAATGATTAGGCTGTACCAAATTTCGTGCAAATCGAAAGATATATAGGGACCGTTTACATTAAATCGGTTAAATATATATATGGGAGCTATATCTAAATCTGAACCGATTTTTCCCAATTTCAATAGGGTTCGTCCTTAGGCCGAATAAGTGACCTATGCCAAATTTCATCCAATTCGGATCATAAATGCGACCTGTACTTTGTTTACAATTTAACATGGACAGACAGACGGACAGACGGACAGACGGACAGACGGACGGACGGACGGACGGACATGCATAAATCGACTTAAAAAGTGATTCTATGCATATTCTCAAAAGGAACCATGTGTCTATCTCGTTTCCTTTTGCCTGTTACAAACATATGCACAAAGACATAATACCCTGTACCACAGTGTGGTGAAGGGTATAACAAGCATTGGTATTGATTTACCAGCCCATTGAAAATCTTGAAAAATTAAAATCGAGAATGGGTGGGGTTCCCTTAAAGCATTTATCAATGGGACACTCATTGATAATTTGGATAAATATCTGATAAACATGAGGAGTTTGGTGCATCATTTACATAAAATCGGACGAAAATATATACAAAAGCTATATCGAAATATAAACCGATTTCTTCGAAACTTGTCACAGAATAGGTTATACTAATTTCAGGATGTTTTGTGCGTATCGGCAATACTTATTTCAGTACGATGTGCAAAATGATGTACCAAACGGCGCAACTTTCGGTCTTTTGTGCACCTTTTACTTAAAGTCGGACGAATCTACATATAGGGGCTGTATATAATTCTGAACCGATTTCAACAAAACTTGCACCACGTTCTGTTATAGTATCTTCAGTACGTTGTGCAAAATTTTGTTCCAATCGGACCCACCTGGGGAGTTTGGTGCAGAATTTATATCTAATTTCTAGGTTATACTATCTTTCGTATGTTGCGTAAATTTGGAGTAAAATCTTACGAAAATACCTTACATCGGACGTAAATATATATGGGAGCTATATCTAAATCTGCATACATCATTCTAGGCCTAATTCAGTACGCTGTGCCAAATTTCGTGCAAATCGAAAGATATTAAAGAGACTTTGGTACACCATTTACATAAAATCGGACGAAACTATATACGGGAGCTATATCTAAATCTGAACCGTTTTTCACGAAATTCAGCACACATCATTCTAGTCTTAATCCAGTTCGCTGTGCCAAATTTCGTGCAAATCGAAAGTTATATGGGAACTTTGGTGCACCATTTACCTTACCACTTACATTAAATAGGACGAAAATATATATGGGAGCTATATCTAAAGCTGAACCGATTTTCCCGAAACTCACCACTCATCATTCTGTACTAAATTCAGTACTCTGTACCAAATTTCGTACAAATCGAAAATATATATGGGAAAATATATATATGGGAGCTATACCTAAATCTGAACCGATTTTCACCATTAGAGTTCGTCCATGGGCCAAATAAATGAGCTGTGCCAAATTTCATCCAAATCGGATTATAAATGCGACCTGTACATTGTTTACAATTTAACACGGATGGGCATGAATAAATCGACTCAGGAAGTTATTCTATGCATATTCTCAAAAGGAATCATGGGTCTATCTCGATTCATTTTGCCTTTTACAAACATATGCACAAAGACTTAATGTCCTGTACCACAGTGTGGTGCACGTTAAAAAACCCACGTACTGTATTGGTCCTAAAATATCCTTTAAAAATCCACGCCCCATATAAATATAAAACCAGTGAGCGGAGTAGTATAGTCGGGCGGGGCCGATCATATGATACCCTACACAACTTCCACGAAAATATAACCTTATGTGGTTCTACATTCTGAGCTTGGGCAATATTTCGCGATATTTGTACCGTTTTGACCGTCTATAAATCAACAAAAAAATAATACGCAGTCACACAAACACAGACACACACATGTACCGAAACCTTTCAATAGAGTGAAGTGCAACTTTTGTTGCATCGTTGATGACTTTAGGAAGAAATTATAGCATTGTGCCAAGTTTGCGTCCTGTATTTGCTCATGGAAAACTCACTCACACTCACTGGGCACACTGTGGGTCCTCGGTATGTGGATCAGGCAGACAGATAGGACAGACATTTCGGACATTTACGCCATCTCCGGACGACGATGCCAACCATCAGCAGACCTAAGAACAAAAGGATTAGCTGCATGTCTGGACTGCTGTGGTCGGGGCTGCTATTGCTTATACTCAGTACAGCGCTTCTAATTAGTTGTCCAGATCCCCCCCTCATCGTGGGTTGTGTTGTGATGTTCGATTTTTAATTGTAGCCAATGGATCGACTCTAAAAAACGCAAAAATTAAGTTTTCGGTCCATTTCATCCCGATAATTAAGGCGTTGTCCATGACCATACCTGATTCCACATGGAAAATGTCAACGCGATCAGTGCTATATTTTCGCCCTCTAGTATGGTAATGGTTTATTAAATAATATCTGAGTACGTTGGCACCTGTAAATATTTAAGCGTAACTCCTACATCCGAGTACATACGACAATGTTATTGGTATCAATTTAAAGGTCAACAACTCCCATTGGATATAGTATCAGCTCGGGTCTATATCCTACATGAGTAAATATATACGCATTTGAATACAAATTTTATAATTTTTCACACAAAACTCAGGGTCCATTTGACCCCCTAAATATTATCCGATCTTTATCAAAACAGGCATGCTTAATCTTTGGCCTGATGTCCTTCTCCGTGTAAAAAATCGCGATGTTTGGGCCATAATTGTGGTCTCTGAAGCTACCAGAAAATCAGACAAAAATAAAGTTTTTGGTACATTTCATACCCTAAATATTAACCGATGTTTACCAAAAATATAGGGTCTTCATTGGGCCGAACCTTTCCTCCATGCAAAATTTGGTGAAGATTGGTCCATAACTGTGGTCTGTATCGTGTTTACAAATTATAATGGACAGACGGAGGGACACACATGTATAGATCGACTCCGCTTGTCGAGATATGACGATTGGTATACATAAAGGTGGGTCTAGGACCAATATTTCGCGGCGTTACAAATTCTTGGGGTTGCACAAAGCTATAATACCCTGACAACATAGTTGTGTAGGGATTCTTATACCACGCCTTGAAAAGATATTCTTTAAAAAAATCCGCACCTTGTGTGGATGCTTGAAAAAATATTCTTTAAAAAAATACGCACCTTGTGTGGATGCTTGAAAAAATATTCTTTAAATAATCCACGCCTTGTATAAAGCCTTGAAAAAATATTCTTAAAAAATCCTCTTAAGGGAAATATAAAAATACCTTGACCGACCACCTACATATTTACGTATTTGTTTGTAACTTCCTGGTTTATTTCATATAAAAGAAAAGAAAAATTGACACCAACCGCAATTGTTTCAGGCGTAACAGCTCTATCAAATAAATCCGTTGTGGTTCTCACCTCATCTGAAATGAAAAGAAGAGACAAGAAACAAATAAAATTATAAATAAAATCAAATTATTCATGGTAATTTTAAATACTTAATAATTTTGCGTATTACGAATAGAGTTTTCTGATCTAAGTTATATTATTTATTTCTTCTATCTTTAATTTAAACCACATAAACAATTTGCCTTAGCCAAGCATGACTAACGATCATTGGCTATTGGCCAACAATAGGCATAAATAGGTAAACTCAACGTAATTTACGCCTGTTCCAGCACATCACCTCCTTCTTCTAGGCCAGTTGTCCAGGCCTCGGGAACATAAATACATACAATGTTAAGAATTGTAGCAATAATCAGACAATGAATGCTACGGGTCAACCTACAAATTCCAACAAGGCCAAGACCAATAAAGTGAGGAGACAACCGCAACAAAGTGCCACAGCACAGCACATAATACGGCAGATCGCATAAAATCAAATTGGGAATCTCAAGCAAAACAAAAAAAAATAAAACCATCCAAAAAAAGGTGTTAATGCCAAAGAAAACCAAGAAACCACCAAACGAACCATCCAGTCAGCCAGCAGCCTTCTTGGTTAGTGGGGCCATCACACCAACAACCGCAACGTATTTATGGATTACAATCAAGGGTGATTTGAACACGATCACGCAATATTTTTGTCTATACAGATTTGATTTGAGATTCTGTGCTTACGCATAAGCTCATGACATCACAGCGAGAAGGCATCCGCATGCTAGCGAAGCTTATGATAGCTTGGCTAACCAGCCAACAAACTGATCTCATTGACCACTAAGTACTGCAAGCGATGTAGGAGCCGAAGAAGAAGGAGGTGGACGGGAAGTAGCGGACAATGATTATCAAAAACTAAGCCTAAATAATGCGTAACATTGAGCATTTCGTTGCTAAATAAACATAAATAATTTCAATGAAATTAAGAAATTCACATGGACGTGTTATTTATCGGGAGGATTTGTGAATGTAGGGCTCATTGCAACCACAACCCTATCCACAGAAGGCGTGGATTTTTTAAAGAATATTTTTCTTGGGGTCAATACAAGGCGTGGATTTTTTAAAGAATATTTTTATTGGGGTCAATACAAGGCGTGGATTTTTTAAAGAATATTTTTATTGGGGTCAATACAAGGCGTGGATTTTTTAAAGAATATTTTTATTGGGGTCAATACAAGGCGTGGATTTTTTAAAGAATATTTTTATTGGGGTCAATACAAGGCGTGGATTTTTTAAAGAATATTTTTATTGGGGTCAATACAAGGCGTGGATTTTTTAAAGAATATTTTTATTGGGGTCAATACAAGGCGTGGATTTTTTAAAGAATATTTTTATTGGGGTCAATACAAGGCGTGGATTTTTTAAAGAATATTTTTATTGGGGTCAATACAAGGCGTGGATTTTTTAAAGAATATTCTTATCGGGGTCAATACAAGGCGTGGATTTTTTAAAGAATATTCTTATCGGGGTCAATACATATTGTACAATTCTTGGGTACAATACAATTGTGGACACTGACCTTGAGCCGTCGGGTTAGTTGCCCACACTCGGAAAACCCCTCGTACTATGAAAAGCAACGAAAAAGAAAACCAAACCCCCCTAATAATGACGACCCCCGCAAACGTATAAAGGACCACGATCTGCGAATCTGCACTTGGAATGTGCGCACTTTGTACAGAAGAGGCGCAGTTTTCGCCTTAGTGGATGTACTCGAGAAGTAAAAAGCCGATATTATTGCCATACAGGAAATGCGATGAAAAGGGACTGACGTAAGTGAATCAGATGATTACGCCCTGTATTATAGCTGCCATGAAACGAGACGTGAATTTGGCTGTGGATTTCTGGTTAATAAAAGACCACTTCTCGAGATTCACTTCAGTAGAGGAGCGAATTGCTAAAATCCGTATAAAAGTTCTTCTACATCAGTCTCATTTGCGCCCATGCTCCGACCGAAGATAAAGATGAACAGACCAAAGACATATTTTACGAGTGCCTAGAAACAGCATTTGATCGTTGCCCTGGCCATGACATTAAAATTCTGCTAGGAGATTTTAATGCAAAAATCGGAATATCTTTGGCCTTACCGTCGGAAAATTCAGCCTTCATGAAGAAACATCCGACAACGGCACGCGGTTGATTGACTTCGCGGCAGCAAAAAACATGGTAGATAGCAGCACCAGATTTAAGCATCTCGATATACACAAGGCCACCTGGATTTCTCCTGATCAAGCAAGGAGAAATAAAATTGACCATGTTGTGATAGACGAACGGCATTCGTCCAGTGTTTTAGACGTCCGATCCGAGGAGCGAATATCGATTCGGACCATTACCTTGTGGCAGCCAAGGTACGCACCCGTCTTAATGTAGCAGCAAAGGTGCGATCTAATGTAATACGGAAACTTGACGTCGAAAAGCTGCAAACACAACAGATAACAGAAGCCTACTCCGCTCAACTTACCCAATAATAATATAGAAGTACAGTGACAGAGAATTGCCCATTCCCTACAAACTGTAGCAAAAACTACATGGGGTACCAAAGACCACCATCAATAAATCCGTGGTACGATCAGGAGTGTCGTAATGCTACTGATATGAAAAGCGCAGGGTTGCCCTGCGGACAGTATCAACGCGTAACGCGATGGAGAACTATCGGGAGAAAAGGAGAGAGGAGAAACCTGTTTTCAGAAAGAACAAGAAAAACGTGAGCGTGAGCAAATCGAGATATACAGGAGTCATAATGAAGTCCGAAAATTTTACCAACGAGTAAAACATCACATCCTCCTGTAGAGATGAAGAAGGAAACCTGGTGACAGATACAGTCAGAGTGCTGAGGATCCGGAAGGAGCATTTTGAAAAACTTCTGGTATCAAATAGTGGCGGTGAAGAGGATACCCCAGAACCAATAATAGATGATGGTATAGAGTGTTTCCTAGCCAAGATGAAGTCAGAATAACAATCAATCGGCTGAAGAATAATAAAGCAGCAGGTGCCGATGGGTTACAAGCCGAACTATTCAAGACTGGTGGTCAGATGCTGGTAAGGGGTATGCAACAGCTGATTAGTACAATTTGGCTATAGGAATGCATGCCCAATGATTGGAACCTCAGCATCATGTGTCCCGTGCACAAAAAAGGAGATAAGACGATATGTGCCAACTATAGAGGAATAAGTCTCCTTCCCAACGCATATAAATTGCTATCCAGTGTGCTGTGCGAACGACTGAAGACAATGGTCAACGACCTTATTGAACCATACCAATGCGGCTTCATACCTGGCAAGTCCACCATTGACTAGATTTTCACTCTGCGCCAAATCCTGGAAAAAAACACATTGACACATTCCACCTATTCGTCGACTATAAAGCCGCAATCGATATCCCTATCCGTTCAGAGATTTTTAAAGCTGTGTCTGCGTTTGGCATACCTGCAAAATTAATTCGGCTATGTAGGGTAACTTTAACTGGCACAAGATCAGCAGTTAAAGTCGGAAAGGATTTCTCGGAGCCCTTTAATACCGAGCGAGGATTCAGACAAGGTGACAGTTTGTCGTGTGATCCTGCTGGAAAAGGTCATACGAAAAGTAAAGGTGAACAGAAATGGCACTCTGTACACCAAACAACTCCTGTTAGTCGCCTACGACCCCGACATCGACATAATGGGTCGAACATTGAGAGCGATAACAGCCACCTTTGAACAAATTGTGAAGGAGTCTGCCAAGGGGGGTATAGCAGTAAACGGCGAGAAGACCAAGCTGATGGTATCAACGCGCAAGATGTCCAGTAGACTCGGACCAACTGTGGAACTTGAGAATTACAGATTCGAGGTAGTTAAAGATTTTATATACCTTGGTACCGCCATAAATAAAACGAATGACATCAGTTTTGAAATTCGGAGAAGGATAGTGATGGCCAACAGATGCTACTATGGTCGGAGCAGACAATTCAAAAGCAAGGCCACCTCCCGCCATACCATACTCACACTCTACAAGGCACTGATACTACCCGTGCTATTATATGGATCTGAAGCATGGGTACTTACGCAAGCAGATGTAATTAAGGCGTGCATTTTTTAAAGTATATTTATTGGGGGTCAATACAAAGCTTGAATTTTTAAAGAATATTTTTTTGGGGTCAATACATGGAGTGGATTTGTTAAAGAATATATTTGAACACATGAATATTTGCCAGAGAGTGTATTTTAGTTAGAAAAGGAAATTTTCACTGTACTGTAACTGTAATTGAAATTTAAAAGTATTGAACATCTCTCCCCTTGTATATTTTATTGTTACCAAGTCTAAATAATTTTTGCATTTAAATAATTTCAAGGGAAAATTGAATGTTTTCAATATTACGTGTGTACGTGGACAATCAACATGATCCCGATTTTTACCGTTTCTGTTCCATAAATACCCTTTACATGTGCCCCACTTAGTTGCCCTGCCACATGTGTTAAGGAAAAAATTAAAATTTAAACGGTTTTTAAACGATTACACACCGAACAACCAACTGACCGATCGACCAACCAAAAATCAAATCAAGTATCGTTGGATGGATGGCTGGTAGTAGCATTATAATTTTTGAAAGCATTTAACATTTTTGTTGTTGTTCTTCACATTTTTTTTTTTAATATGATGTTCCCTATATACGGAATGTTCTATAGAATATTACGTGCCGAGTTGCAGAATATGCAACATTGCAATTTTTATAATTTCGGTAATTGCCTAATTCTTATTAATTTTGTATGTTCGATGTTTCGCTTTTTACATGCAACAGGAATATGATGAGGGGACGTAAATGGCCTGGGATTGAATTTGTAGCAGCATAGTAATTTTATTGAAGATACATCAGGTCTGTATGACAATGAGGTCGGTAGGAAAGAATTGAATATTTTTTTTATTTTTCTTCGAAAATTATTGTTTTATTCCCAGGACAGCAATTTGTTTTTGCTCTACTGACATGGTCACCTATCTCCAAAATGTGTTATTGGATGCCGGTTTTTTTCTATAGTAATATCATTAATATCGAATATTTTGAGCAATATCTTAAGGTCTTATTGCAATATGTTTGACTAGAAAATGACCCTGACAACACCATCTGTCATAGATGGAAATTAATTAACTACAATAATTACCATTTAAGCCTTTTAAATGGACATACAGATAAATGTCTGCAATGACAGAACTCCTCATGAGAAGTCTAAATGCTATTTTTAATATTTTACCTCATAGCAGAAATATTTCCATACCTTCTCAAAACTTTTCAAATTATCTCTCACAGTCGACTGCCCCCTTCTTTTCTATATTTTTTTCTTCTCTTCATTCCAACCAAATTCGAAATGGACTACCTACAACGATTTTGTGTTTATGTAAATTTAAACTGAACAGCATGTGGCCACCATATTCTTGAAGGAGTCAAAAGGATTACACCGAATCTTGAAAACCTACAGAGCGAAACAATACCTGATTCCATTGATTTTTTTTTATTTTTGATAATCGTTTCGACAATAACATTATTACCAATGACGACATGTTTAAGAAGCCTATTTTT